>NC_045441.1:147007650-147029273 GCF_002776525.5 Piliocolobus tephrosceles
GAGCGTGGGAGGAGGCGGCACCCACGCCTGCAGTGAGGCAGTGACGGGCAGCAGAGTGGGAGGAGGCGGCACCCACTCCTGCAGTGAGGCAGTGATGGGCAGGAGCATGGGAGGCGGCGGCACCCACACCTGCAGTGAGGCAGTGATGGGCAGGAGCATGGGAAGAGCTGGCACCCATGCCTGCAGTGAGGCAGTGACGGGCAGGAGTGTGGGAGGAGCCGGCACCCACGCCTGCAGTGAGGCAGTGATAGACAGGAGCATGGGAGGAGGCGGCACCCAGGCCTGCAGTGAGGCAGAGTTGCAGGAGGAGCATGGGAGGAACTGCCGGTGGTGCCCCATTCTGTTCTGGAATGAATAGAGAAACCCTCTGCCCAAATAAGGTTTGAATACAAGTGAACTGGCTTGTATTAGAATTTAACTGGCTTGTGTTAGAATTTGCACAATCAAGCTGTCTCTTAGTAGTGGTATCCCAAGACATTCAATAGTTCTGAGGTTTTCATTTATAAGTGATTATTCCAATGTGCCAAAGAAAATGAGAAAGAGAATATATCAAATTTGAACAAAGTAAACCTGTTACCAAATTTTAAAATCTGTTCACTAAGTCAAACTCTGCTTCTCACTAATGATATATTCATAAACATTTGCTTATGTTGTATAAAACAGAATCTAAAGTAGCAAAAACATCACGAAGACTGGGACACACAGGGATCACAGAAAACACAGTCCTCAGTCACATAGGAACACATATTCAGTTTTAAATCTTATCTTTCAGCTTAAAAAAAAGACTCAAATCTCTTTTAACTTCTAAATATAAAACAAATTTCTATATTTATATTACCTCCATGAACTAGAAATTATCATTGTACGATTATTCAAGTTTCTATTATATTTGAGTTGACACCCCGCAAACATCTCTTTAATGTTACCTTTTAAAAGAACAAAGGCATATTTTAGATTCTAATATGCTGCTGCTATTACCAAAGTTGTTTTGTTTAGAAAAATTAAACCAAATATACAAAGAGCATTTAACTGTGCTCCAGGAACTCTACATACAACATTTTGTTTAATCCTCACCAGAACCTTTGAACAATTAGTGGCTCCATCTAACAGACAACAAAACGCCGCGGGGGAACAGGTAGACTAAAGAGATCCAGACCCAAAGGACTCCAGAGGCCTTCCTGTTACACCGTGCTGAAGTATACAGGATGGAATAAACGGTCAAAATTTTCTTGCCAATTAAATCATATTCTTCCCATTTCCAAACATAAAAAAATTGAAAGCTAACATTTAAAACAAAAATTAAATAAAAGGAATGTCTTTCTTCAAACAACATTCTCCTTGAAGACCAGTATTAACAGTCAGAACTTGCATAGGATTTTATTGTTCATAAATTCCACATCCTATGCACGATATAAGCATTTTTTTTTTCTTTTTTTTGAGATGGAGTCTAACTCTGCCACTCAGGCTCGAGTGCAGCGGCACGATCTCAGCTCACTACAACCTCCGCCTCCCAGGTTGAAGCAATTATCCTGCCTAGGCCTCTGGAGTAGCTGGGACTACAGGTGCCCGCCACCACAAGTGGCTACTTTCTGTAGTTTTAGTACAGACAGGGTTTTGCCATGTTGGCCATGGTGGTCTCAGACTCCTGGCCTCAAGTGATCCATCTGCTTCGGGCTCTTAAAAGTGCTGGGATTACAGGCATGAGCTATGTACCGTACCAGGCTGACACAAGCATTTTTAATTACAAAAAAAAGTACAGCAGGCACTTGACAGGGAATGTAGAGGCCATCAGCATTGGCTGGGCGCGGTAGCTCGCGCCTGTAATCCCAGAACTTTGGGAGGCCGAGGAGGGAGGATCACGAGGTCAGGAGATCAAGACCATCCTGGCTAACATGGTGAAATCCCATCTCTACTAAAAATACAAAAAATTAGAGGGGCGTGGTGGCAGGCGCCTGTAGTCCCAGCTACTCAAGAGGCTGAGGCAAGAGAATGGCATGAACCCAGAAGGCGGACCTTGAAGTGAGCTGAGATTGCGCCACGCCACTGCACTCCAGCCTGGGCGACAGAGTGAGACTCCATCTCAAAAAAAAAAAAAAAAAAATTCCATTAGCATTAGTAACACTGAAACATGCAGTAACAATTCTGCTGACTCATTCCTTTTTTAAAATAAAAACCTAGAATAAGTTTAGACAGGTAATGTCTCAGAAAATATTAAGAAAGATGCTATACCTGAGGCATTGCTGATTTAATACCTTTATGGAAAATTTTGAAGATAAATGGATAAAATGATTCTGTTAGAAACAAAATGCCACTAAACATGAAATCATGAACTTGCCAATCAAGTTCATTTATTCAAGATTCTTCCTCATTCCAAAAAGGATTTGAGCTTTGCTCAAGGCCGCGTAACGCTTTAGGCACTATTTTAAAAAGGAAAAAACAAAATACACAAAATTCTTACTGGAAGCAATGGCTGGTTGCAGGGAAGAATTCTTTCCCTCTCTTAGACCACAACTAAAGGGGAAGGAAGAAGGAATGTGAGTCACTGGCACAGCCATCGAGAGTGTGCCCTGGGGCAGGCCCCACCAGCACAGGTGGGGGCCAACCTCACTGCTCCCCAGAAGGCACCTAACTGACAGGGTCACCCGTTCATTGGCCATCTGAAAACACCAAACTTCCTACACCATGTGGCTAGTTCTACGTTAAGCCTATGAAATGAAAAAAATTTAAGCAGTTAGCTTTGCTTCCTTGTCTAAAATCAACACAATCTCAAAAATGGAACAGATAAGGCAAAAAGGACAGGAGAACCACAGTTCTACAAGAACATGAGACGCCTCTTCTTTATTAGTTACATCACAAGAGTAATCAGAAACTGGTTTCTAGAAGCGTTCAGGCAAGCAACACACCTTTACTTGGAAGCACTCGGCATACTACAGGTTTACCTAAGCAGATGTGGCCTGCATTCAAATAATTCAGTCTGGGGAAATACTAAAAACGTTAAATATTTAAAATGTTTTATATTGTTCGCTCTGCATATGAATTAAAGTCAGCGCAAATGGTCAGAAAGACGTGCAGAAAGTTAAAACTGCCCAGAAAATTTTGGTTCACACTCAGCACAACCAAAGGGAGTCCAAGGTTCTAACACACACAGAACACCTTCCTGGAGCAGTCAAGACTCGGGGACTGCTGAGAAAGGTGGGGCCCATGAGAACCCAAGGCCCCATTCAGTGCCTTCCAAGAAGACCGGTACCCTGTACTGGAGGGAAGAGAAGTACTTCTGTGGGCCTGGGGAAAAGTAACTCAGAACCACGTCTTCATATTATCAGATTCTCATGAGAAAAAGTATTAGGGATAATATTCCTGACAGTGGACGAGACTTCCAGGCACACGGCGTTTAAATGTTTAGAACTGTAAGGCACGAGGATCTGATGGGGCACTTGTTACCTCTCCACACCAGTGGGGATCTCTGCTTGTCCCCACAGCTGGGCTGCTGAACTTAGCAGGAGAATGACTTAAATATAATTTGGTACCAACACAAATTTGTGCCTTCTGATCTTTGTATAATCAAATATCTACTCATCTCCCAAACTATCTGTCCCTCCTCAAGATCCTCAAATCCTACGTGCCCATCTCCCGTCTTCTCTAGAGACTTTGGTCAGTATTCATGGAAACTGAAAAAGCAGGTCAGAAATCTTAATAATTAAATGGTATTTTTTTCAAAGATACTAGGATGCTTTATCCAAATAGTTGCTTCTACAAAGAAAGTATTCAAGGTTAAAAAGGTAGAGAGGAATCTAAAACATCTGTCAACCCTGTAATAAACTCACAGTATGGTCAAATGACTACTTCGAATAAAAAAAGGAAATTGCACAAGATAACCATTTTTATCTATTTCTAATCTACATAAAAAGCAGGCAATCAATTAATTCACACAGTAAATAAAGCAATTGATCTTTTCCAAAATCCACAAGGTTGTAATTTTCTCTGTGGTTTACGGGCTTCGATTACTGCAACAGAGTAACTGGATACCCCAATGCTTTGGTGCAATGACAGTGCTTAAAAATCCATCTGTTTAAGGTCATTTCTTAACAGAAAGCACTTTCAAAATTCTCCCCAGGTGCTTTGTACATTAATGAGAAATTTCACTAGGAAATCTGAAAAGACACTAATGTCCCTGAAGTTTTTAATTGAGACCACATGCAGTGATCACAGTCACTCCTTGACTTTCTCACCACAAATCCAACGGTGTTGTCTACCAGAGCTATGGCAAATTGCTGCTTTCTTATGTCACCTAAACTCTTAACAGTTTAAAGTAAGGACTCTTGCCGGGACAGGGATGATGGCTGAGCCTCAGCTGTGACCACCACGGGCCCCAGGGGCGCAGGGCTCTTTTGGGCTGAAGGTGGACGGTGGCAGCCGAGCCGGCGCTGATGCACACTGCATAGGAGGCACTGGCCTACAGCGGGCTTCCTCACTATTTCTTCATTAGACAAGTGACCATTATCTATTTTGGTAGATTAGAAAACAGAGTAAAAGAAAAGTTTAGGCCGGGCACGGTGGCTCAAGCCTGTAATCCCAGCACTTTGGGAGGCCGAGACGGGCGGATCACGAGGTCAGGAGATCGAGACCATCCTGGCTAACACGGTGAAACCCCGTCTCTACTAAAAATACAAAAACTAGCTGGGCGAGGTGGCAGGCGCCTGTAGTCTCAGCTACTCGGGAGGCTGAGGCAGGAGAATGGTGTGAACCTGGGAGGCGGAGCTTGCAGTGAGCTGAGATCCGGCCACTGCACTCCAGTCCGGGCGACAGAGCAAGACTCTGCCTCAAAAAAAAAAAAAAAAAAAAAGAAAAGTTTAAAAACTAGGTTCATCCCCACATACCTTTCGTAACAAAGCTGTCTAAATCACTTGAAATCCAAGTCTTAGTTTTAATTCATAAGAGAACGTCCCCTGAATTTCGTATGTTACATCTGACATATACTCTTCCTCTATCCATTTATTTTTTAAAGGGGGTAAGCCCCCTTTTAGTGTATGCGTGAAATTGTAGGAGAATTTAAGCCAGGACTAATATTCAATGGCAGAGTTAAAATAGGGACGTCTCACAGCTTCTACTCAGGAGAACAACAGGGTATCCCTTCATGGAAACACTAAAAGAAAGAAAAGTCACATAATTATTTGATAATCGTGATTTAAGCTGAAGTCCTGGCATGAGTTACATCAATATCACAAATTAAAACAAGTCCAAGGGTAGGAAATCTGTCTTCTCATCTGCTTCACTAAAACGCCTAAGACAATCTGGTTGTTTTGATTTTAAATTTAAATCAAATGAACATTAATTCAAATATACACGCTTATGTTTTAACTGGAATGGATTAAAAGATAGATGGGCAATTGTAGCACTGAATTAATTGCATATATTCTGTATACTATTTAAATGAATCCAGCTTTGTGTGATTATATATATAGTATATATAATTTATTCTAATATATATGAGAAACTATATGAGATTGGAAAAACAGGGTTATTTGAAACTCTGTCTCTACTAAAAATACAAAAAAATTAGCTGGGCATGGTGGTGAGCACTTGCAGTCCTAGCTACTTGGGAGGCTGAGGCAGGAGAATGGCACGAACCCGGATGGCAGAGTTCGCAGTGAGCCAAGATTGCGCCACTGCACTCCAGCCTGGGTGACAAAGCGAGACTCCGTCCCAAAACAAAACAAAACAAAAAGATTTACAGAAGTGACTGGAATACTAAAAATCTATCTACATGGATTCAGAAGTAAGATCGGATTTAAAATGTATCTGTGAATTTTACATTTTCAAGAAATAAGTTTATATATCTCCTAGGAGCTTAACTTTATTCTCATGCAGATAGTAAACTATCACGACTTATGAGGAGGAGGTCGGAAATGTACCACCCTAAAACTTACTGTTTCCTTTTTAATTATTTGTTTGTACACAATGAAGAAACAGTAAATAATCACACATGTGAAAACACTAGTACTTTTTTCCTGAATATGATCATTACCTTCACTGGATGTTTGATACCAAGGTTCCAGAACATCTTTCCCAATCATAGCCGGTGTGCCTCACTGCTGTTGGATGTTACACATTCTCCATAAAGGGTCAGACAAGAGCTATCTGGGGCACTTGTGGGCCGTGAGGTCTCTGTCACAACCACTCAACCACAGTTGGTATACGAACTAATGAGCATGGCTGTGTTCCAACAGAACTTTAATATGGTCACTGAAATTTGAATTTCATAACATTTTCACCTGCCACTTTCTTCCAGCCATTAAAAAATGTAAAAGCTGTTCACTGGCCACAAAAACAAACAGGAGGCCAGGCCATGAGCTGAGGCTTGCTGTCCATTGAGCAGGACGCGCACACCCACAAAAGGATGGCGCCACGGGATGGGGCCGTCCAGCCTCTCTCTTCAGAGAGCAGACCCCACAGCTCCAGGTGCAGAAAAATGTCTGCCACACATTCCTTTTTTATTGCAAATACCCCAAATCTTAAAATTAGGGTAAAGAGTTTGAAAACCGAACCCACTGACCTCCAATTTATTACCTATTACAGAAATCCCCTACTTATTGGCGGTTCCACGTTCTGTGATTTCAATTACCTGCAGTCAACCAAGGTCAGAAAATATTAAATGGAAACTTCCAGAAACAGTTTTAAACTGCATCTGTTCTGAGTAGGGTGATGAAATCTCACTCCGCCCCGCTCGAGACACGAGCCCCGCTCTGTCCGACACGCCCTGAGCATGCTCTCGCCCACTCACCGGTGCTGTCTGGATCATCACCTCAAGTGTCGTGGGATCACCGTGCTTGTTTCAAGTCACCTTTATTTTACTCAATAATGGCCCAAAACACATCAATAGTGATGTTGGTCATTCAGATATGCCAAAGAGAAGCCATAAAGTGTTTCCTTTAAGTGAAAAGGTGAAAGTTCTCGACTTATTAAGGAAAGTATCATACCTTGAGGTTGCTAAGGTGTAAGAACAAATCTTCCATCTGTGAAACTGAAGAAGGAAAATAATTTCATGCTAGTTTTGCTGCCACATGTCAACCTTTAAGATGGAAAAGGCATTAAATTTGTGGCTGGGACCTGGCACGGGGGCTCACACCTGTAATTCCAGCACTTTGCCTATAATCCCAGCACTTTGGGAGGCTGAGGCCCGCAGATCACTTGAAGTCAGGAGTTCAAGACCAGGCTGGCCAACATGTGAAATCCCACCTCTACTTAAAAAAAAAAAAAAAAAAAAAAAAAACCTGGTGTGGTGGTGGGCACCCGTAGTCCCAGCTACTTGGGAGGGGCTGAGCCATGAGAATTGCTTGAATCCGGGAGGTGGAGGTTACAGTGAGCTGAGACTGCACCATTACGATCCAGCCTGGGTGACAGGAAGTCTATCTCAAAATAAAAACAAAAACAAAAACCCAATAAATAAGCAAGTAAGTTTGTGGGTAGAAGACAAAACAGTTGTTCTGATTGACAGCAACTGGGTTTGACACTATCCTGTTTCACTGGGGGTCTTGGAAAATACCCCCACAGATAGGAGGCGGCTACTGTAGTAAACTTTGGATCACATTAAACCAATTAAAAAATGGGCAAAAGTGGCTGCGCATGGTGGCTCACGCCTGTAATCCCAGCACTTTGGGAGGCCAAGGCGGGTGGATCACGATGTCAAGAGATCGAGATCATCCTGGCCAACATGGTGAAACCCTGTCTCTACTAAAAATACAAAAAGCTGGGCATGGTGGCGGGTGCCTGTAGTCCCAGCGACTCGGGAGGCTGAGGCAGGAGAATCACTTGAACCCGGGAGGCGAAGGTTGCAGTGAGCCGAGATCGCACCACTGCACTCCAGTCTGGCGACAGAGTGAGACTCTGTCTCAAAAAAAAAAGGAGGAGGAGGGGGCGGGCAAAAGTATTTGTATATAAACACTTCTCCAAAAAGGATATAAAAATGGCCAATAAGCACATGAAAAGATGCTCAACATTATCAGTTAGAGAAATACAAATCAAAATCACAATGAGATATCACTTCATGTCCACTAGGATGGTTAAAATATAGACAATGTTAAATTAAGTTCAGCCTAAAGCTGTCTCGTTAACATACTGTAAGTTTCAGCCTGAAGGTTTCCTAACTGGATGTGTGAAGAGACTGTAGCCTACTCTTAGGCCAACCATCAGGTTTTGGCCAATCACAGGCAGCCAGCTGTTCAAACCACGTCCAAATAAGGCAAATGCAGAACTGCAACCTGGCTGGCTGTTTCTGTAGCTCACTTTCTTTTTTTTGCTCATAAATGTTCTTCCACTACATGGATGCACTGGAGCCTCTTTGAACCTATTCTGGTTCGGGGACTGCCCAATTCGTGAATCATTCTTTGCTCAATTAAACTATGTGAAACTTAATTTGTCTGATATTTTCCTTTTAACCACAAGTTTTGGTGAAGACATGGCGAAATCGGAACTCTCATTTGATGCCAGTGGTAACGTAAAATGATGTAGGCCCTTTGAAAATCAACTTAGCAAATCCTCAAAATATGTAAACATAGAGGTACCATACGACCCATTCTACCCACAGGTATATATGCAACAGAAAGGAAAACACACATCCACACAAACGCCTGTACATGAATGCTCACAGTGGCATGATTTATATTCGCCTAGAAGTCGAAAAAGTTCAAAGGATCATTACTTAATAAATGGCTAAACAAAATGTAGCCTTTTCATACCACAGAATTATTTGTCAATACAAGGAAATGAAACACTAGTATGTGTCACACTGTCTAGTAAGTGAAAGAAGCAGGCTGGGCATGGTGTGTCTCACATCTGTGATCCCAGCACTGTGGAAAGCTGAGAGGCGGGAGGATCACTTGAGCCCAGAAGTTCAAGACCAGCCCAACACAGTGAGGCCCCATCTCTACAAAACATCTAAAAATTAGCTGGGCATGGTGGCACATGCCTGTGGTCCCAGCTGCTCAGGAGGCTGAGATGGGAGGATCACTTGAGCCCAGGAAGTGGAGGCTGCAATGATCACGTCACTGCACTCCAGCCTGGGTGACAGAGCGAGACCCTGTCTTGAGAAAAAAAAAAAAAAAGCTCATCGCAAAGACTACGTGTTGTAATATTTCATTTACACGGGATGTCCAGAAGGTATCCTCCTATAGAGGCGAAGTGAATTAGTGGGTGGCTAGGGTGGGCGTGACAGGGAGAGCAGTGGAGGGGTCTGAGGATTGAGGGCTGATGGGTATAGGGTTTCTTTATGGAAGACAAAAGGTTCTAATAAGAGATTTCGGTGATGGTTGCACAATCCTGAGAATACACTGTAAAACAGTTAATTGTATAGTTTAAATGGCTGGATTGTATGGTATGTGAATTATAGCTCAATACAGCTGTTAAAAAAAAATAAAAGGGGTAAGGCACAGTGGCTCAAGCCTATAATCCCAGCACTCTGGGACGCCAAGGTGGGAGGATCACTTGAGCCCAGGAGGTCAAGACTGCGGTAAGCCATGATTGCACCACTGCACTCCAGCGTGGCAACAGAATGAGACTCTGTCTCTCAAAAAATAAAAATAAGAAAAAATTAAAATTCAGAACAAAAAATAAGTATCTCAATCTATAAAACACATACTGCTTTTACCATGGCCCATTTATTTTAATCAGACACTTCCTCAAATAATAACAGAACCAAGTAAGTAAAGCCAGAGGACCCAAAGTAAATCAGTGGCCTAAGTCAGAGCTCCTTGTTTGTGGCTTAACCAACCAACAAAGGTACCCCAGTGAGCTATTTGGTCCTTAAAGAGTCCATGGCTCAGTTCAGTGATAAATGAGGGGCAAAGTCATTCCACTGTGGGTCCCAAATTAATCTACCAAATTAGTTAAACACTGAGAAATACATCAGAATGGAAATATTTGTTGAGACCATAAAGATGAACCATGCACGTTCACAGGACACACAGGCGCCTGAACACAAGCTCCCGCACACGTGCACAGGGACACACAGGCGCCTGAACACACGCTCCCGCACACCTGCACAGGGACACACAGGCCCATGAACGCACGCTCCCGCACACCTGCACAGGGACACACAGGTGCATGAACGCACGCTCCCGCACACCTGCACAGGGACACACAGGCGCCTGCATGCACGCTCCCGCACACCTGCACAGGGACACACAGGTGCATGAACGCACGCTCCCGCACACCTGCACAGGGACACACAGGCGCCTGAACGCACGCTCCCGCACACCTGCACAGGGACACACAGGCGCATGAACGCACGCTCCCGCACACCTGCACAGGGACACACAGGCCCATGAACGCACGCTCCCGCACACCTGCACAGGGACACACAGGTGCATGAACGCACGCTCCCGCACACCTGCACAGGGACACACAGGCGCCTGAACGCACGCTCCCGCACACCTGCACAGGGACACACAGGCGCCTGAACACAGCTCCCGCACACGTGCACAGGCCGCCGCAGCTCACACACACACCTGGAAACGTTGCAGGATTCAGGGGAGGTGGAGACCACAGAGGGGGGAGTCAACTTTCTATGCTGTTCTCCTTCAAGGTTGTGCTACAAGAGGGTGAGAAATCCAGAGAAACGTGGTTGGGATTCAAAGAAGCCAATACGGTTTATGGATGTCTCAGGAGATTGGCGGGACAAGAACTGGAGTCTGGGTCAGCTAAACAACCAGAACCTGAGGGGCCAAGAACCCTGAAAGACGGAACTGGGAAGAAGGGTACAGTCTCTTTCAAGACGAATTCGCTGAATTCCTAAGCTACCCAGCGCAAGAAGCTGGCCTCGAAGGAGCAAAATAGAGCTTTTGGCAAGCATGTTGTACTGAGAAAGCACAAACTGGACTTTGGGACAGACCGGGGGCACTTAGGAAGCACTGCAGACTCCTAGTCACAACATCTGGAGGGCTGGGCCTTAGAGCACAGAGGATCAGAGGCAGCCAGAGCTTCCCCTGCCACACAGCCACAGGCCGGCTCAGAATCACTCTGCAGAGGCCAGCCTGCACCCGCCCTGCCTTCCAGAGGACGGGGCAGCCTCTCTGGAGAAGTACACGCTTCAGAGCAGGGATGGGCTTGGGCTGGCTCCTGCTCACAGCCACGTCGCTGAGACTGCTAACTTCCGAGGTGTGAATGTTCCCACCATGGCCAATTTCAAGCTACCGAACGACCTAACTGAATGTGGAGGTGGAAGAAATGTACGACATCATGTCAAGGTGGTACCTACCAGTCACTCATCAGGCAGATGTAAGTCAGCGCCACAGTGACTTCCACTTTACATCCACTAGGACAGCAACAACAATAAAAACAGAGAAACACAAGTGAGGGCAAGGATGTGGAGGAATTCAACCTTCATGCATTGCTGGGGAGAATGTAAAGTGGTTCAGGCATTGTGAAAACAGTTTGGCATTCCTCAAAACGTTAAACACAGACCCAACAATTCTATTCCTAGGTATATACTCAAAAGAATTGAAAATGGGTATTCAGACAAAAATGTGTACATGAATCTTCACAGCAGCACCATTCACAACAGCCAAAAGGTGGAAACAACCCGAACGGCCCTCGTGGATGAAGGATAATCAAACTGTGGTTCAGCCACATACCGGAATATTCGGCCTTAGAGATGATCCACTGGTACATGCCACAATGCAAATGAACCTCAAAACTATGCTAATTGAAAGAGGCCACACATAAAAGATCACACACATATTACATGTCTCCATTTACAGGAAATATCCGGGACAGGTAAACCCACAGAGACAAAGCAGATGTGGTTGCCATGGGTTGGGGGAGGGGAAACAGGGTGTGACTGCAAATGGGCACAAAACAGGGTTCCTTTTGGGGCAGAGAAAATGTTTTGGAACCTGAGAAAGGTGATGATTACACTACATGTAAAGGTACTAAACGGCACTGAATTGTGTCCTTTAAAATGGTTTTATGTTACTTGAATTTATTGCAATAAAAAATGAAACAAAGAAATGAGCTATCAAGCAATGAAAAGACACAGAAGAACCTAAAATGCATATTTCTAGGTGAAATAAACCAATCTGAAAAGGCCAATACTCTATAATTCCAATATATGACATTCTAGAAAGGGCAAAACTGTGTAAAAAGATCAGTGAGCACAGGCAGACGGAGAGGAAGAGTGGAAGCACAGAAGATTTTTAGGGCAGCGAAACTATTTTGTATGACACTGTAATAGCTGATACATGACATTATCCATTTGTCAAGATCCACGGAACGCACAACACAGAGAATGAACCGTACTGTAAACCGTGGGCTTCGGTTAGTATTAAATATATCAATGCGGGCTCATTAGTTGTGACAGACGTAGCACAGGAAACTGTAAGAAGGGATGTGGGGACTCTGTATTATCTGCTCAATTTTTCTGGAAATGCAGAATTGTTCGAAAAAATGAAGTCTATTAATGTAAGAAAGTGAAAGGGAAATAAATACCTTTCCAGACAAAAATTGAGAAAATCCATTGCTAGCAGACTTGCAGTAAAAGAAATATTAAAGTAAGTTCTTCAGGCAGGAGGAAAATCATGCCAGACAAAACGTGTAACAGTAAGAAGGAAACAAAGACCAAGGGAGAGCACCTCTGTTCCTCGTCCCGATTACTCTCACAGATCAAAACTGTTATAAAAATATACGTTCCTTGTCCCGATTACTCTCACAGATCAAAACTGTTTTAAAAATATACGTTCCTCGTCCCGATTACTCTCACAGATCTAAAACATTTAAAAACATACGTTAGTTGTCCTGATTACTCTCATATATGTAAAACGTTTAAAAATATACCACAGTCTGGCTGTCACCTCCTAACATACTTAAGAATGCTAATAGTACATAAACTTAAAACCCAGAGAAGTTCCCACCAGCTAACAAGGTAGTGGGTCATTCACTTGTGTTGGTTTTGCTCTTCTGGGAACAATAACCTGCCACCACCCTGGCATCTCTGGTGCCTTCCGCAAGCACAGGTTTTATGAGCTGGGCCCAGCTCCCAGGGCACTGAGTATGGCCAGGAGGGGACACCTGACTTCTACTGGGGTGACCGCAGAGTCTCTCAGACCTTAGCCCCTACTCTGAAAAGCAGAAATGACATGCAATTCTCTTGGGGTTGTAAAAATGACTAGATTAGATGGGGTCAAAATCCCCAGTGCCTCCTCTACTGCCATCAAGAGAGAGAAGAGAGCATAGAATGCACGGCAGTGCACAGACCTCACAGGTCAAGGGCTGCCTGTGCTCACCTCTGACATTAGCAGAACTTGTTTCCTTAACTGTAAAACAAAGGTGGCAGGTGAGCTGTGAGGTTTAAATGACTTCCACGTCAAGAGTTAGAAGACAGCCTGCAATGAGTGCTAGGCACAGTCACCGTTTGTTTTCTCATGTGATTTCTGTTACACTCCTCCGAGTGCAGAGAGGCAGCCCTTGTGAAGCTATCCACACAGTCTTCCTCCTCTCGCTGGCCTGTCACCTGTCTCTCCAGCGAGGCGCTGGCTGCTGCTGGGCTGAGTCGTCTTGGAACTTCCTTGGGTTTCTTACACCAACGTTAAAGACTGAAGTAATCTCCCACCCCAGCCCCAGCCTCAAACAACTGCTCCTATTGTTCCAGCATCATTTCTGCACCCTGGGGTTGTTGTTTACATTCCCAGCTCACTCATCTATCCACCTGCCTCCCCAAAGCTATTCCCCTGACATTCAGGTGCTCCCTCCCCCTCATGCTTAGATCTGTGTGCCCAGTCCCTCTGGATATCCCTGCCAAATGTATCTTGCTAAACCCCCGTTTTAAAACTGGACACATCCCTCCAGTGGTATCTGGATGCTGCCCTGTGTCTAGGGATCAAGCCCAACTCTTCCAGTTGTGTAACCTACAGTGCTGCTTCCTGTGGTCATCTCAGTTCCCACAGTTCCTAACCCTTCTTCCCACTGTACAGCTCCTCCTCATCCCACCTCTGAAAGAACACACCCTACCTCAGACACCAGGGCTACAGCCAAAAATGGAAAAAACCTTGGTATTGAATCCAAGATGTGATCAATTATAAGCTGCACTATGTGCCACTAAGTGCACCGTCCATTAACAATAACACACCCTTGTAAAATAAATCTGATTTCTGAGATGTTAAGGCACAGGGAAAGTGCTGGAACTGAGCCTTCCTGGCTCCCGAATACTCCAAGATACAGGGTAGTGTGGGAAGCTGAGTAATAGCCCTCAAAAGACGGTCACGTCCTAATCTCTGGAATTTGTGAGTGTCACTTTATACGGCAAAAAGAACGTTGCAGATGTGATGAAATGAAGGATCTTCTGGGGCGGAGGATTATCCATAGAGGCCCTAAATGCCGTCTCCAGTATCCTTAAAAAGGGAGGAAGTCCAGCCTGGGCAACACAGTGAGACTCTGTCTCTACAAAAAATTTTAAAAATTAGCGAACTAGCTTGGTGTGGTGGTACAGGCCTGTAGTCCCAGATACTCGAGAGGCTGAAGTGGAAGGGTTGCTTGAGTCCAGGAGGTCGAGACCGCAGTGAGCTATGATCACACAACCGCACTCCAGCCTGGGTGCAAACAGCTCAATGCAGCCTCAATCCTTGTCTAAGGAAAAGAAAGAAAAGAGGGAGGAACAGAGGTTTGACAAAACAGAAAGCAGAATGGCCCCACGAGGACGAAGCAGCCGCTGGCTCTGAAGGGAGAAGGGCCTGCAGCCATGGACATGGAATGCGGCTCAGAAGCGAGAAAAGCAGGAAAAGCTTCTCCCCAGGAGCCTCCAGCGTGCACACCCTGCCCACCCCTTAGTTTTAGCCCAGAGGAACTGATTTTGGACTGCTGGCCTCCAGAATCGTTAAAAGGTAAGTGTGTTGTTTGAAGCCACCAAGTGGATGGCACTTTGCCACGGGCCCTAATGCACCAGCCATGTCGTCCTTTCCCGACTGCTCCAGCAATGACACTGACATTCACGGAAGATTTCTTCTAAAACTTTGCTTCACACACGGCACCATTCGTGAATAAGTAAAATTAATTCTTTCTACTAGTTACTGGATAAATTCCAAGATCTTTATATGTGTGGAAAAAATAAGTAGGAAGAACATTGTTACTTTGTATTGGATTATATTTGGGGTTTTGGTTTCAAAATTCCAGCACGCAGACATTAACGTAGATGGTGTTAACAAATTTTAGGTACGCACTTACTAGCCATTTAAAGATTTGTAGTACAAATGAAATAAATTAATGATCTCAGTAGGCAATTCACTTCTAATTGTGTATGAATATCAACACCAGCTTTATATAACATTTTACAAATTGGGTACAAAGGATAAACCAAAAACAAAATTCTAAGCTCCCAACTATCTGAACAGCTCCTCCTCTCTGCTAGGAGCTTTCCAAAGTTAACCTGTAAAACTACTTCAGGCCATGACGGGGGGGCGGGGTGTCGGACACACCTCATTACCACCGACACAGACCTTAAGACTGACAGACTCTTTAAGTCTGACAGGAAACATTTACCATCTATTCTCTCTGAAGCCTGCTACCTGGAGGCTTCATCTGTACGATAAAACCTTGGTCTCCACAAGGTAGTCCAGACATTCCTTTCTATTGATTCTAGGTCTCCAGATAGTAACTTAACCAACTGCCAATCAGAAAAAACTCTGAGTCCAGCTATGATCTGGAGCATTCCCCACACTAACCTGCTTCCAGCTGTCCTACCTTTCTGAACCAACGTACCCGCTTCCAGCTGTCCCACCTTTCTGAACCAACGTACCCGCTTCCAGCTGTCCCACCTTTCTGAACCAATGTACCCGCTTCCAGCTGTCCCACCTTTCTGAACCAATGTGCAGCTTGCATGCATTGACTCATGTCTTACGTATCCCTAAAACTTACAGGTCAACCGCCTTGGGCACAAGTCTTGAGACTATGTCACCAGCATCCTTTAACCCTGGCAAATAAAATACTAAATTAATTGAGACTTGTCTCAAATACTTTTGGTTTACAGATTAAACTAAATGCTTTAACAAATATGTAACAAAGTCTCATAAGAAAATGGAAAGTGAAAGTATCATTCAGATTAATAATTTTAGCAATTTGATACTGGTTCTCGAAACTTGAGCAGCATAACCAAAAACTAGCATATAATATGTATTCCAGTATAATATTTATGGCATGAAGCAAGTTAAATAATGTTCTCCTCCCACATCACTGGATTTATTTTCTACAGAGCCACCTTACTCTGGGAAACTTAAAACGTATCAATCCCTCAGACATAAACAGAAGGAAACAACTCCACACAGAATACACATTAAAATTAAACTATTACAACTGACCCCAAAATAGGATGTGCACTTTGAAATTCCCACTTTTTAGTCACTAACCAGCACTTATTCACACAAGGAAGTTAATGAATATTTGAATAATTAAATGTTATATGCACAAAATGTAAAGTTAACTATCATTATCTACGGCATCACGGTGACTCCTGGAAGTGGAGTCAAGAAAGATCAGCCATGTCCTTGGAACAATATTTGTTTTAAGTAAGAAGATACACAGCAAATCAAGACAGGAAGAGGAGTGACAACGCAGGCTCCTTGGATATTATTTTAGTGATA
Organism: Piliocolobus tephrosceles; assembly: GCF_002776525.5. Classification (NCBI taxonomy): domain Eukaryota; kingdom Metazoa; phylum Chordata; class Mammalia; order Primates; family Cercopithecidae; genus Piliocolobus; species Piliocolobus tephrosceles. The sequence goes on from NC_045441.1 coordinate 147,024,270, forward strand.
TACAGAGAGGAAGAGAGAGAGAGTGAAATTTTAAGGCATACATACTTGCAAGTGTTAATAATAACAAAGCATTATGGTAGATAAATTCTTAGCAACAGTGTAAACAAACCACAGTGGAACAGAAACAAAGAAAAACCCCAGGGCTCATCTGTTCCATTTCAGCAGAAGGGGGGGAGGGAGGTGGCAAAGGCCACACCAGGACTTGCCCGCAAGCGGAGCACTGGTCACAGCTGTGCATCTCCGGGCCTGTGACTCAGATGGCTGACCCGAGGACATGCCTCGCTGCCCGCCCATGTCCAGTGTGCTCACTGGCCTCTCCCCATTCCAACCTCACAACCGCAGCACAGGGTCAAGCTCAACCCCCATCAAACCGAAGACGAAACAAAGGTTCTAGGAGTTGTGCCTGACTCCCCCAAGGGCAGGGAGTTAGGAAGGGGTGGGTCTCAGGGCGCAACCCACACCCATCAGAGCCAGAGCCTTAGCCTGAGCCGTGGGCTCTGCAAGATGGTGGGAGTCTCAAAGCTAACCAGAGGCCAGTGGCCACGCCGCAGCACACCCTACAGGGATGAAGGGCAGCCCACTCACACGGGCACTGGCCACATGACAGGTCACGTCCAGGCAAGGACACACCAATTCAGCAAGTCATCACGGGAACCTCAAAGTAGCCATCACTCAATTGTGCTATACGAAACCACTGCAGTTAAAAATACTTGTAACTGTTAGCAAACTTTAATATACCAACACAGCACAGGGGAAGAAAAGCAATCTGAAGTTGTGACTCATTATGGAGGGAATGCTTTCTTCCAAAGGTTATTCAGATAAAAAGAGACAGGGATAAATCTTCTGTCTTTTAACATCATACCATGCAAAAACAAACACTGCCTTCCATGGCCAGACTTTTGCTTATACAATTATCATGTCAGTCTAATTAGAGTTCAAAAATAATTCATATATCCTAGACACAGATCTAATAAATAACTCAAGTAAATATGTTTTCATAACTTAAAAAGAGCAGGAAATTAAGTATCTCAAATTCTATTTTTATCTCTTCTCATTATATCATATCTCACAATCTAGTTTTTCAAATGTCTATCAGACATCATTTAAATAAAGTCTGGTAGTTCCACAAGACAGATGATATTGCAATAGTCAAAGTCATATTTCTGAAGAATAACATAATATCCATAATATAGCATTTAAGAAAGGAGGATACTGTACACACACATATATATCCAAACATATCATTAAAAGATTAACAAAATCCACAAAATGTTGCTAACGGTTATCACCAGTTAGTAGAATTGTAGGTAACTTTTTTCTTCTTTATTCTTCTCCAAAGCTTTTTCTTCAATAAGCATACTTTCTTCTTTAAATCAGAAAAAATATGTTTTTGAAACCTGTCCAGCCATAAGAAATAAAGAAAAATATAACTGCATGTTCATTAAATATAGAAAGATAAAGGGGGACTTCACTGTGTAACTGAATAAATCAAAAAAAAGAATCAAACTCAGTTTCAATGACAATTTTACAAGTAATAAAGAAAGCATCATGAAAACCATCATATTAGTATTTCCACATCTGCTGTTGGTGTGGTTATCACTAATGCCAGCACGCAATCACCAGGCACAAAACTAAAGCTGTTATCCGAAAGGACACTGCTGCCGCCATACACAAGTGGATACACAAGTGGATACGCAAGTAGATACACAAGCGCACATGGGATGCGCTTCTAACTTCGTATTGATACTTTCGTCTAGTCACGGCCGCAATCCATTAAACCCTATTCAATTTATACTTTTCTACCAACTACCATTATGGATGGTTTGGTATTATGAATGATCTTTTTCATATATTTTTTCCTGGATTAAAAAAATGAACATGTATTACTTTTACTAGAAGAATGAGGGAGAGTCTAGAGAGATATAAGGCAACAGATAAAACATTTCAGTTATAAGGAATAAGTTCAAGACATCTATTGTACAACACTAACTATAGTTAGCAACAACATAATATATTCTTGAAAAAATCACTAAGAATAGATTTTCTAGTGTTCCACCACAAAAAAAATGGTAAGCCCATGACATAATGCATTTGTTAATTAGCTCGATTTAGCACATTCTACAATGTATACATATTTCAAAACATGTTGAACACAATAAAAATAATACTTTTATCAGTTAAAAAAATAACAATAGCCAGGTGCAGCGGCTCATGCCTGTATTCCCTCCCATATCTTTGGGAAGTAGACCAGGAGGATCGCTTGAGCCCAGGAGTTCAAGACCAGCCTGGGTAACATGGGGAGAACCCCTCCCCCACAAAAAATTTTAAAAATTAGTGAGATTAGTGGCACATGCCTGTAGTCCAAGCTGCTGGGAGGCTGAGGTGGGAGGGGTGACTAAGCCAGTAGGTTGAGGCTGCAGTGAGCCATGATTGTGCCACTGCACTCCAGTCTGGGCAACAGAGTAAGACCTTGTGTCAAAAATAAATAAATAAAAAGAACTGAAAAAAACCCACCAATTCATACTATGACTAATGCTAGGATTAAACAGATGTGTTGTGTTATTGCAAGCTAGTAAATTTCTGAGTTTAAGGCCTTGTCTTACACATATTTTGTGTCACTAGCACCTAGCACAGTACCTAGAACATAGCAAATGCCTAATGTCTATAAATTCATCAAGACTCATTTTTAATCCTTACATATAAATTGGATTAGTTTCTTAAAATGTGATCCAGGAAAAAGTTCACAAAAATAAATAGTTTGCTTTAACAAACATTACAGAACTTTAAAAACAGTTAAGAAAAATAAATGAAGAAAAAAATCAGTGACAGGGAGAAAGACTCTGGAAAAACCTCCGTAAATAAAAGATGCTTTATGGAAAAATGATCCCATGCAAAAGACAACTACCAGCATATTCACCATCTGTGTAAGAACCATGCCCCACCCAATTCCAAAAGAACAGAAGGTGACTCAGTGTTCAAAACACAATGAGATCATTGAGAGTAAAAGAAGATCGTCTGTTTGAAGAAAAGTGCGACAGGTACTCCCAGCTATTACAGCAGTACAGGGCCCAACAATCCAGCAATCATTTTGGCTGTGAGTTTTCTGGTAGCTACAGCAAGAATAGAAGTATACTGCATTACACAGTAGCTTTCCTCTTCTGATTTCACAAGCTTAGATCTGAACACATCACTACTTTCACCCCGTCATGTCCAAACTGTCTGAAAAGTACGACAGTAATCACGCCCACATCCCTGCACCCTGTAAATCAGAACTGCCCTGAAGGCCTGGGCCAGTCATCCAGAAGGAGCACTTGTACTCCTCACCCGTGGGGACCTGGGCTGGGGTCTAGTGGGACCACTTCCATTCCTCACTGCTGGGCCCAGAGTAAGTCCCAACCTGAGCGCAGCCTTCTACCAGGTGGAGGAGTTACAACCCTATCAGAACTTCCGTGGATGAGACGGCCCAGAAATCCACCTTTGCAACAGTCCTCCACACGCTCGTACTGTTGCCATTGAACAGAAGGCCCCATATCCTTCAATAAGAATAGAATCTCTTCCCTAACATGACGGTAAGTTTATAACACACCCCCTTACTTACCATCAAGCCCTCCCTGCTCCTTTCTTCTGAAGCACCGTGACAGGGCACCATCACCACAGCCCGCCTCCCAGGTGCTTGTTCTAACTACTCTGAGAAGAGTCTAAATACGAAGACAGGATGACTTCTCACACTTTTGTTGGCACAACACTCTGCATACAGTGGGTCCTTACATCTCCTAAATGAAGAAATAAAATTCCTCTGAGACAGAATTGTCATGAAAACTAAAAAAGATAATGACTTGCCAAACCATAACAAAATGCAAGAGACCACAAAAGACCATAACGTATTCTATAATACATGATAAAATTATGTTCTGATAGAATGTACCTAGTATAAAACAAACCAATCCATAAGCTAAACTACTCAAAAATAGGTGGTGATTATATACTGATACCTTGAATCATAGTTAAGAGTTTGGCATAGCTCACAGAAACACAGATTTAGGTTTTTTATATTTTTGAAACATGATTTCTATTGTTATGCAATTAAAATTAACATTTGTTTATGCCAATATAGTATAGTATCAGTGTTTAAAGGACTATTATAGGCCAGATGTGGTGGCTCACACCTGTAATCAGAGCACTTCGGAATTGCTGAGATGGGAGGATCACTTGAGCCCAGGAGTTTGAGACCAGCCTGGACAACATAGCAAGACCTTGGCTCTACTACAAGTATAAAAAATGTTCAAATAAATTTATAAAATTAAAAAATAAATAAAAATAGAGTAATATTAGAACTGGGTACAATGGTTCACACCTGTAGTCCCAGCTACTCAGGAGGCTGAGGCAGGAGGATCCCTCAAGCCTAGGAGTTCAAGGCCAGCCTGGGTAACATAGTGAGACTCCAGCTCATAAAGTAAATAAAGTAGTAGTAGGTTTAAGTTAAAAACATTTACCTAGTTTTTAAAATTCATATACCAACCCTTTAAAATGCAAATGCCCCCAAACTTAAGTTAGAACAATATTCCTTACAACTTTTACAGTTTTAGCTAGGTTTCCATAAGCAAAGGAATACCTCACTTTGCACTATAACTGATCACCTTTTCATCAATTATTAAAAGAAATCCGGGCCAGGCGCAATGGTTCATGCCTGTAATTCTAGCACTTTGGGAGGCTGAGGCAGGCGGACTGCCTGAGCTCAGGAGTTCAAGAACAGCCTGGGCAACACGGTGAAACCATCTCTACTAAAATACAAAAGAAATTAGCCAGGCATGGCGGTGTGTGCCTGTAGTCCCAGCTACTTGGGAGGTTGAGGCAGGATAATTGCTTGAACCTGGGAGGTGGAGCTTGCAGTGAGCTGAGATCGCGCCACTGCACTCTGGCCTGGGCGACAGAGCGAGACTCCATCTCAAAAAAATAAAATAAAAATAGACACTGGATTTTTTTTTTTTTTTTTAAGAGATGGAG
>NC_045441.1:147029673-147045382 GCF_002776525.5 Piliocolobus tephrosceles
CTCCGCCTCCCAGGTTCAAGCAATTCTCCTGCCTCAGCCTCCCAAGTAGCTGGGACTACAGGCACATGCCGCCATGCCCGGCTAATTTTTTTATTTTTAGTAGAGACAGGGTTCCACCGTGTTAGCCAGGATGGTCTCCATCTCCTGACCTCGTGATCCACCGGCCTCCGCCTCCCAAAGTGCTGAGATTACAGGCGTAAGCCACCGTGCCCAACCCCTCATGTCTATATTTTTTAACAGTGCTATTGAGATATAATTCACATACTAGTCAATTCACTCAAAGTATACAATTTGATGGTTTTTAGTATATTCACCATGCCTACTTCAAGGTTAAAGGCTGTGACCAATGAGGAAATCATGAAAGCCCACAGGAAAGATCACAGGTTCACTAGGTCTAACAATAACACTATTCCACAGCTCATCTTCACAGGATGGAAATTTACATTTATGAATACGTACTTATAAAATATATTATGTTTTAAGTGTATATATTCATATAAAGTATTTATATTTCAGTCCTAGCTCCATATCCTCCCATTCTTAAGTGTAGAATGATAATACTAATCTTAATAGAAGTTTTACTAAATCCACAACATACAGGCTGATGGATGCATATATCCTAAATTTAAATCTATTTTTTAGCTTAAACTAAAAGCCAGACATTTACTGCTTTAATTTTAGCCATCTTGTGGCATTAATGTTCTAACTGAATGAGGCTCTCAGACCACAGAACTGAAGCAACACAACGGTCACATCCTTTCCCTTCTGTGTGGCAGCCGCAGTGTGGGTGTAAACGAGAAACCCCAGGCAGCACCCTCATCCCTCATCCTATCTGCAGCTCCAACACTTACTCAACCACATGATCGCTTGGATTCAGGTACTAAAGTAGCACTCGTTTAAAATAGCGAAATTGTGGCTCCTGAATTAGCTGTGCCAACTATTTTCAGTTACAAGTCTTCACAACATTTTATTAAAGTATTAAGTGAAGATTAACACGAAGAATAAAAAAATAAATATTTGCCCTTTCTTTACATGAGACCACAGTGCATTATTTTCTTTTGTTCATTTGGTTCTTAGACTATACATACCGTATTTTGGCTAGAGTTAAATTTTCCTGAACTTCCCAGAAGGGCAATGGGAAGAAAGCTGTCCCCAGAGAAAGCTTGTATACAAATGTACAGAACAACATAACCAAGGAAGCTAATATGCTTTAATTCTCAATAATCCAAGTATGAGGTGATAAAAGACCAACTGTCAGAACAGTTGAGTAGTATTATCCATGACAGTATTATCCATGGCAGCCACAGAATCAGCATTTAGTGGCAATAGTAAAAGCAGGACAGAGTCAGATTTAATCCTATGAAGATCTAATATTTTCAAATAAATAAAAGCAGCAATGAAAAATTGCCCTTATTCATCTCTATAAAAACTCTTCAAGAATCTTCTTCACAGTCCTGAGCATGGTGGCATGCACCTGTAATCGCAGCTACTTGGGAGGCTCACGTAGGTGGTTTGCTTGAGTCTAAGAGTTCAAGCCGGGTGCGGTGGCTCAAGCCTGTAATCCCAGCACTTTGGGAGGCCGAGACGGGTGGATCACGAGGTCAGGAGATCGAGACCATCCTGGCTAATACGATGAAACCCCGTCTCTACTAAAAAATACAAAAACTAGCCGGGCGAGGTGGCGGGCGCCTGTAGTCCCAGCTACTCGGGAGGCTGAGGCAGGAGAATGACATAAACCCGGGAGGCGGAGCTTGCAGTGAGCTGAGATCCGGCCACAGCACTCCAGCCTGGGCGACCCAGACTCCATCTCAAAAAAAAAAAAAAAAAAAAAAAGAGTTCAAGACCAGCCTGGTTAACACAGTGAGAACTTCCTCTCTTTAAAGAATAAAAAAGGCTGGGTGCAGTGGTTCACACCTGTAATCCCAACACTTTGGGAGGCCGAGGCTGGTGGATCACCTGAGGTCAAGAGTTTGAGACCAGCCTAGCCAACATGGTGAAACCCTGTCTTTACTAAAAACACAAAAATTAGCCAGACGTGGTGACAGGCACCTGTACTCCCAGCTACTTGGGAGGCTGAGGCAGGAGAGTCACTTGAACCTGGGAGGCAGAGATTGTGGTGAGCCGAGACCATGCCACTGCCCTCCATCCTGGGCAACAGAGTGAGACTCCATCTCAAAAATAAATAAATAAATAAATAAACAAAATAATAAATAAATAAATAAATCTTCTCTTCTCCACCCAGAGTAGTCTAATTGTCCAGGGCCCATTAACACTGGGTAGACATTTAAACAACAAAAAGCCCTGTCCTCAATTCATCCAGCCTGCCAAGCCTTTCTCCTAAACAGTTGGAACATAACTGTTGATGGGAAAATAAGTGAAGAAAAATAACACTTTATTTTAAAGCTGTAGGACCAAACTTACAGAATTATCACAGTTAAGTGAAAGCCATTTTTCATATCCTAATAGCCTAAATCAGGAAGAGTATACATTTTTTCTCAAAGTATTAATACTCTTTATCTCGTTTCCATATCCAGCTTCAGTTTTTACTCAGTAAGAAGAAGAAAAGCTGTCAGTGAATATATACAAAGGTGAAGTGAGGAAATCAGTATCTCATTAATTCATGTTTTCCTATGTTTCCACTCTGCTATGAATTAATGGTTGTCAACGACATACTATGAAAACGAGTACAGTCTTTGGGATATACAAATATATCTTGTTCAAAGCAAAATACCAGCCCAAAGTTCAGAAACCCCAAGAATCAATGTATGTATGGTAAAAATCAAAGTACTGGTAATATTGGCCAGGCATGGTGGCTCACACCTGCAATCCCAGCACTTTAGGAAGTCTAAGTGGGAGGATCCCTCGAGGCCAAAAGTTTGAGAACAGCCTGGACAACATGGTAAGAACTCATCTCTAGAAAAATAAACACAAAAACAAACCCAAAGTGCAAGTAATATCGAAATCTTAACTTTTCTTATTCATAGTTTCTTCTATTATTGATGTGCTTTGACCTCCCCCCGCAAAACCCCTGCCACACAGCAGAATTTCAGGCACATTTCGAGACCATGCAACCTGCTGGTTTTATGATGAAAACAAAGTATATTATACTTTTAATAAATATCATAAAATAAATACATAAGAATACTTTAAAAGATATTTTTAAAATCTCTCTAAAACTGTGAACACAATCACTGTCAAGTTTCATGTGAATCCTTCAAGAAATGTCTTAAGCAACCTAGGCACATTGAAGTCTGTATGTGTGGGATTATGAGCTCAGGTACAAATTTGGAATTAACAAGTAAAACATTCTGGAGAAAATATAAATTCTTCATGAGGTGAACACCATAGTTCGTCAGTTTAAGTCATACAGATTAAAAACTCAAAAAGAATCTTTGGCTAAATTACATTTGTATTCTGTTTTTTTCTAAAAAAGAATTTCAGGCTAGGCACGGTAGCTCACACCTGTAATCCTAGCACTTTAGGAGGCTGAGGCAGGCAGATCACGACGTCAAGAGATCGAGACCATCCTGGCCAACATGGTGCAACCCCATCTGTACTAAAAATACAAAAATTAACTGGGCGTGGTGGTGCATGCCTGTAATCCCAGCTACTCGGGAGTCTGAGGCAGGAGAATGGCCCGGGAGGCTGAGGTTGCAGTGAGTTGAGATCGTGCCACTGCACTCCAGCCTGGTGACAGAGCAAGACTCCGTCTCCAAAAAAAATAAATAAAAGAATTTCAGTTCTTCAATAGGGCAGCAATTGCATCTGTTTATTTATCACAAGAAAATAGTCTGTGTGGCCAGGCACGGTGGGTCACGGCTGTAATCCCAGCACTTTGGGAGGCCAAGGCAGGCGGATCATGAGGTTAGGAGTTCGAGACCAGCCTGACCAACATGGTGAAACCCTGTTTCTACTAAAAATACAGGAATTAGCTGGGCATGGTGGTGCGCGCCTGTAATCCCAGCTACTCAGGAGGCTGAGGTAGGAGAATTGTTTGAACCCTGGAGGCGGAGGTTGCAGTGAGCCAAGATCACGCCATTGCACTCCAGCCTGGGGGACATGGAGAGACTCCGTCTTAAAAAAAAAAAAGAAAAGAAAATCTGTGGTTCACAAAGATTTTTAACAAGCGAATTTGATATTGGCCAATAACCAAGTTCTATGCAAGTCAGCATCATCACTTCCTGCAAATTTCAGCATTGATTACGTTGCTGTTTTGGTAATGGACGGTAATGGACTCTGTTTTTAGCCACTTTTTAATATTATGCATCGTAGTGTAATATAGACACAAAATGTCACTTTAAAGTCCTTTTCCATTTCCAAAGTGCAGCTCTTCTGTTCCTAAGTTTTTCCCACCTCGGTTCCTCTAACTTCCCGTTTTCTACACGCCCCTCGATCTTTCCCACTGCTAGCAAAAAGCTGTACCATGCCAGTTATCTTGGTTCTCCAAAAACGACTGTCCCTCATGCTCACCACGCATCGGCAGAACTGTACATTCCCAAGTCCCTTACATTATATTCTTACTCCAGTTGCAATCTGTCATCACAAAGTAGCAACTACTATCTTCTTGTCCTGGGCACGCCTCCTTTCTAATTCTTGTTTGCCATCTGTGTCATGCCTTACTTCTCACTGGAAACAGGGACCTTTTCTCCTCTAAGGGAAAATGACCCTTCCGAAACCCACTGCTGGCCACCTTCACCCCAAAGTTTACATTAAGCCTAATGGAAGTATCATTAAAATCCTCTTTCTTGCAGTGTGAAACTGTGACGCCAAGTCATGGCTAAGAAAGAATTAGGGAATGACAAGAAAAAGATATGAAGCCAACTCTTAGTGTCTATAGTCCATAAATATATGAGGTAAAGAATTGCCAGAGTTAAAAATAAAATAACATTATGACTCTTGCTATTGCTGCAACTCTTCCAAAACTTCGTGCCACACACACACATTCACAATGGATTCAGCTCGACCCCATATAAAAATGCTCAGTCTCACAATTATACTTGCAAAAAAGTGAAACAATCTTTCAATTATCTAAAATCTCCACATCTTTCAGGAGATACTCACTGCCCTTGAAATGCATCTGAAACAACCAAGACATGAGTGAGTCCTCTCCGGGTAGAAGAAAAAGTTAACTTCTCCCCCACCAGCTGTCAATACATTTTTTTTTTTAAACAGAGAGAAGCAAAAGCTGAAGCCACCTGGAGCATTTCCAGGCCGGCAGGGCGTTGGGAAGGAGCACGAAAATCGCGCTGGGCGCTCTGAGAGCCGAACCGGCCGCTCAGGCCTCTAAAGAGACCCCGCGGGCGGCACCAGAAGGAAGCGCGCGCTCCGGCAGCACCGCGGCTGAAGAGGGGGCGCCACGCCCGGTACCTGCCGCTGGCGCTCGGGGTCCGCAGGCCGGGGGAGGGAAGCGGGCTTTGTGAGGAGGAGTCTCCAGGAAGCCGCGCGGGACAGCGAGAGCAGACGCGCCCTGGACCCGGAGCCTGGGCGGGCGGGGAAGCGGAGAGGGGGGACGCCCGACTCGGACGGCGGGAAGGCACGGAGCACTCAGGACTCGGGCGTGAGCGGAGGGTGGCGGCCCCAGGCGGACAGGTTCGCAGGGAGTGGGCCGGAGGCTGGGGCGGGGCTGAGGTCTGCAGTCGCCCGAGTGGGTAGGTCGCGGGCAGGGGAGCGCCTGCGTGGACAGGCTGGGGGTCGGGGCGGGGCGGGGTCTGCACTCACCTAGGCTGGCAGGTCGCAGGAACAACCCCGGGGGTCGGGGCTGGGGTCTGCACTCGCCCAGGCGGGAGGGGAGCGCCTGCCTGGAACGGGGTGGGTGGGGGACTGCGAAGGCGGGAGTCGGGGCGGGGCTGGGGTCTGCATTCACCCAGGCGGCAGGTCGCGGGAAGGGGCGCTCCTGCCTGGACGAGGAGGGATCGGGACCGGAGGCCAGGGGTAGGGGCGGGCAGGGGTCTACACTCACCCAGGCGGGCAGGTCGCAGGCGCGCACCCCCAGGCGCACGGCGCGCTCCTCGTCCTCCAGCAGCGCCAGCGCGCGGCACAGGCGCAGGGCCTTGAGGCTGCGGCTGCGGCGGCACCAGGCGAGCAGGGCGAGGGCCAGCAGCACCCAGCTGAAGCTGAGCCCCAGGTAGCCCAGCGCGTACACGGGCAGCAGCAGCGCGAAGCTCCGCGCCAGCTGCGCCAGCAGCCCGGGCAGCTCCAAGCTCAGCACGCCCCCGGGGTTCTCAGGCGCCGCGCGGCCCCCAGCCCCGCAGGCGCCCGCCTCCGGGCCCTCGCCCCGGGCGCCGCTCATCGCCCCGCCGTGCCGCGCTGCCCTCCCGGCCGAGGCGGGCTGGGTGCTCGCGCTGATCCCGGGCGGCTCAGCCCCGCGCCAGCGCCCCTCTGAGGGGACGCGGCTCCGCCGCACGCCCGCCTCTTCCCGGGACTGCGACGTCATGACGCGGGGTGGGAGCGGCGTGGGCCTGGGGCTGGCACGTCACCGGGAGTGGGCGGGGTGGATATGACGTCATCACGCGGGGCGGGCCGTGGGCCGGGTCGACGACTAATGGAGGGGGCGGGGCAGGCGCACGACGTCATTACGCGGGGCGGTGTGTCTCGGCTGGCGGGAGTTGGGACCGGGAAGGAGAATGCTAGTTGTGTGGGTCGGGAGTGCCTGCGTCCTCTCCGAGCCCCAGCCCCACAGGGCACCCTCCCCACTCGCCGGTGGCCTCGGAGCCCGCGGGCGGTTCTGGCGCGGCGTCGCGCCGCGGCGTGGGACTCCCGAGGCGGCTTCCGGGTGCGTGGCTGCGCTCGTCGAGGCGCGGGAAGTTGCCGTCGTCAAACCCGAAGACTGACCGCCTCTGGGAGCTGCCGGCAGGCGTGGGGGTGCGCGGCCGCTGAGCGCATCCGGGGTGGCGGGGGGAAGAGAGGGCGGCGTCCGTTTTTGCGGTAACTCCCCGGCCACGAGGACCGGTGACGGGGGCGCCCTCCGGAGGTCAGACGGGCGTTGCTGGCGGGGGTCCTCCAGCATTTTTTCGGTGTGAGGTTGCGTAACCAGTGTGCAAGGTTGTGGCTTTTGCGCAGTCTCTCGGGATGGTCGTCCTGTCCGGCATTCCGGCGTGAGAACGCTGCCTCTGTGGCCCTTCCCACCCTGCTTGTCAGGGTTTTAAACACGAACGACTCCGTTGTGAGCCTGACAACTCTCACACAGTTCAGTTGGCTTTAAGATGCCTTTAATCCCAAAAACCCTCCCTGAGGGTATGGTAGTGCCGGGCAAAGACCACCGCAAGCGCCCAAGGGACGCTGTTGACACCCGGGAACTCACGCCGGGTACCACGCGGCTTCGCCAAAGGTGTTAATATTGTGGCCAACTATTAATAGCTGTTTCAGACGACTAATTTTGGGCCTTGCCTGTGATTCCTGAGATCATTTTTCAGTTAACTCAAAAACACGACTATTGATCACTTTATTTTCCAGTGAATTCAATCGAGATAATTATATTTGTTTTGAAATCTCTTTCAAGGAAACTTCAAACCAAACAGTAGCAAAGAACATCCTAGTTGACTGTTTTTGAGCATTTTCAGTGAATTCCAAGGAAATTTTTAGTGAATTTGTAACAGAGTAGGGCACTGGCAGGTACTGAATGAGTAAACAAACGCGCAGAAGCAGGGTCACCTTTCCATGGGAATCTCTCTCCCCTTATTCCCGTGGCTGCAAAATTTTGTGTGCATATGTATGTGGAGATTTTATCACATAGGTAAAACATTGCAGAGTCTAAACGCTCAACTCCAGGCAAGGGCAGTAAACCCCATGCAAGGGCTGGAAGTGGTTTCCCTTTTCTTACTCTTCACGGTCCCTAGTTTGCTGCAGCAGCAAATTATATTATGTAGATTGTAAATATGCAACCGGTTAATGCTCCTAACACCACCTTTCATTCAAAGCTAAACCTCAACACAAAAGCAAGTAATTGCCTTGTTGACGCAGAAAGGAGCCTGAGCTTTTCTTTTGCAGCTTTCCTCTACTGGAAAATTGTAGGTTTGCATCCTACAAAGACTTGCATAAACATAAGCCCCGTAAAAAATTCTGTAATCCCAGCACTTTGGGAGACGGAGAAGGGCGGACCACAAGGTCAGGAGATCAAAACCATCCTGGCTAACATGGTGAAACCCCCTCTCTACTAAAAAGAACAAGACATTATCTCCGCATGGCGGCACGCACCTGTAGCCTCAGCTGCTCAGGAGACTGAGGCAGGAGAATTGCTTGAACCCGGGAGTCGGAGGCTGCAGTGAGTCGAGATCACGCCACTGCACTCCAGCCTGGGTGACAGAGTGAGACAACATCTCAAAAAAAAAAAAAAAAAAAAAAAAAAATCCTGTGCCATGTGCCATGCAGTGGTTGACCCAAGGATGTAAACTAGATTGAAGAGAATTTCCCATGTTGCATACCAGTCAGCCCGAGTGTCCTCAGCTTCTCTCTGTGTGAGTCCCAGGCTTCCAGCCCCTCCCTGTGATTAATTGCCTGCAGAAAGCAGATCGTAAGGCCCTACCACAGTTCAATCTTACAGGTGTCCGTCTGACTGCAGGTCCAACTGGGCTCTTAGATTTTTGCTAACCTTATAACCCCTCAGTCTCCTGTGATCTTTCATGACCCCTCCATCCTTGCCTTCTTGTAACAAGAAAAAGTCTTGTAGACAAGAAAAAGTGCTGCTTTCTCTGGAGTGTCATTCCGAGTGCTCCGGTGCACAGCTGCGAAGTTCCAGCCTCCTGGTTTCAGAGGAAAGTGCTGTCTTCTGCTTAGGTTTAACTCTTCTTGCTTTTGGGTCCTCCCCAACACCTCTAAATATGTCTCATTGTGGAGGGTGGGAGCACGTGCTCTGCATCTCTTCCTTTTGGAGGTTATACCAGCAAATTAAATACACTGGGGACAGTGAAAGCCGGGTTTCTTGCTGTTGAAGAAGGTAAAAACATGGAAGAGGGAAGGCTATAAAGAACACCGAGGGATTGGATTGGAACTGGAAGTGGTAGTATGAACTCGTTTTTAAAAATATATACAGATAGATATAAAGATAGTTGTATGTTTGTGCATGCGTGTGTAGGTATATGTGCACATAAACACAGAAATATTTTCTAGTTCTGTCTGCTGAGTATCTAGATGCAATGGTACCCCAGTACCAATGATCACAGTTAGCCCCTAGATCTTAAATTCTAAATAAGGTTTTCCAACAAAAGGAATCAGGACTCTTTGGAGAAATGGTTAATTTCAGGGCTAGAGTGAAAGTACAAGATGATCCTGAATTATTTTGTTGTTCAAGGAAGTGAAGAAGTGCTCAAAGATTCACAGGCGATCAAAGGACATGGAAAGTAGCTGGAGGGAGTTCTTGCTGGTGAAATCTAGGACAATTTGAGCAACAAAACAAAGAATGATACTGGCAGATTACCACTGAGTGAGCAAAATAGTCCACACTGATGTAGATAAACCAGTGATGAATGCAGGGAAAATAGTGGAGAATGGGAGGTTCGTCTTTATAGTAGAATGTGAACTAATAAATGGAGAAGGAATTATGAGAATGGAAATCATCATTTACCAATCACTATAGTGGGGTTGTTGCAGGAGTGAGCTATATAAATGGAGGCTCAGGGGGGTAGGTGGAGATTTGATGAGGAATGAGAGTGGATATCTTTCTTCAGCATACTTTCCCATTACAAAGAGGAAAATTGAGACTTTCTGGTGGGAAACGCCAGCAGACACCAGCTTGGCCAGGTAATGTGGCACCTGTCACCAGTGGAGAAAAGTTGAAACTGAGTCCCTGTGTGGTGTGCTGAGAAGAGCACAGCAGCATGCCCGACACTTTTGCCAGAAACCACGGCCTCAGTCTAGCCTAGGGAATATCAGACAGACCCAGAAGGAAGGCCATTCTGTTTTCTTTATTACTGTCATGAGCCAGGAACAGTGGCTCACGCTTTGGGAGGCTGAGGCAGAAGGATCACTTGAGGCTGGGAGTTCAAGACCAGCCTGGGCAACGTAGTAAGACTCCATCTTTACAAAAAAAAAAAAATCTTAAAATTGCCCTGGCATGGTGGCATGAGCCTGTAGTCCCAGCTACTAAGGAGGCTGAGGCAAGAGTATCGCTTGAGCCCAGGAATTCAAAGGCTGCAGTGAGTTATGACTGCACCACTGCGGTCTAGCCTGAGTGACAGGGAAACCCTTTCTCAAATAAATAAATAGTCATAAGAGACAGGATGAAACTAAGAATTGTTCCAGATCATATGAGACTGAAGAGACGTAACAACGCCTTGTCATGTATGTTCCTGGGAGGTCCCAGACATGGGACAAGAAGTGTGGGCACAGTTGGTGAAGCTTGGGTGGGATCTATGGGTTGGACAATGTGTTGATACTGATTTCTGCATTGGGAGGGTTGCGTAGTGGAGGTGATCCTTGTTTTTAGAGTATTTGGGGGGTGCCATGGTTTAAATGTGTCCCTTCCAAAATTCAGATGTTGAAACCGAATGGCCAAGGCCTGGTGTGGTAGCTCACCGGTAATCCCAGCACTTTGGGAGGCTGAGGCAGGAGGATCGCTTGAGCCCAGGAATTCAAGACCAGCCTGGGCAACACAATGGGACCCCGTCTCTACAAAAAATTTAAAAATTACCTTGGCATGGTGGCATGTGCCTGTAGTCCCAGCTATTCAGGAGGCTGAGGTAGACCTTGGCATGGTGGCATGTCCCTGTACTCCCAGCTGTTCAGGAGGCTGAGGTGGGAGGATCACTTAAGCCCAGGAGATCAAGGCCACAGTGAGCTCTGGTCACGTCACTGCACTCCAGCCTGAGCCACAGAGTGAGACCCTATCTCAAAAAAAAAAAAAAAGAAAGAAAAAGAAACTTAGTGGTCAGTGTGATGGTGTAAGGAGGTGAGGCTGTGAGGTGACTAGGCCATGGGGCTCCCCCCTGTGGATGGAGGTAGTGACCCCTTGCAGACGAGGTTTCTGGCCAAGTGAGCACTCAACACTCCTCCTCCCACCAACAAGGTGCTGTCTTGGAAGCAGAGGAGCCCTCACCAGACATCAAACCTCCTGGTATCTTGATCTTGGATTTCCCAGCCTCCAGAATGGTAACAAATAAATTTCTGTTCTTTATAAATTACCCTATCTCAGGTACTTTGTTATAGCAGCATGTGGGTGAAGGATTACCTTGGTGCTGAGGCAAGAGACTGAAGGCACAAACTGTGTCAGTATAATAGTTAAAATAAGAATAGTTATAATACAAATTAGATATAGAGATGATCATGGACATTATCAACCGTTAGTATAAACATTATTAATCATTAGCTTTTACTATTACTCTTTGTGGTATTACTCAATTACCAAGGAATAACTGGCACGTATAGGGTCAGATACTGAAGGGACATTGTGAGAAGTGACCTAGAAGGCAAGAGGTGAGCCCTCTTGTCAACGCCTGCATAAGGGCCGCTTGAGGGATCCTTGGTCAAGTGGTAACAACAGTGCCTGGGAAGGCACCTGTTACTTAGCAGACCGCAAAAAGGAGTCTGCTTTCCTTGGAGGAGTCAGGGAACACTCTGCTCCACCAGCTTCTTGTGGGAGGCTGGATATTATCCAGGCCTGCCCGCAGTCATCCGGAGGCCGAAACCCCTCCCTGTAGTGCTCTGCTTCAACGGTCACACTCCTTGTCCACCTACATGTCCCTCCCTTACTCCTGGTTCCTCTTTGAAGTTCTTAGAAGATAGTAGAAGAAATAGTGAAAGTCTTAAAGTCTTTGATCTTTCTGATAAGTGCGTAGAAGAAAACGCTAACGTATGCTGCCTTCCCTCTCTGCTTCAGCTACCTAAAAGGGAAGGGCCCCCTGTCCTATGATCACATGCCTTGCCTGACCTTATCAATCACTTGGACGACTCACCCTCCTTACCCTGCCCCCTTGTCTTGTATTCAGTAAATATCAGCACGCCCAGACATTGGGGGTCACTGCCGGTCTCCGCGTCTTGTTGGTAGTGGTCCCCTGGACCCAGCTGTTTTCTCTTTATCTCCTTATGTCTTTATTTCCTACAATCTCTCGTCTCTGTACACGGGGAGAACACCCGCTAAGCCCTGTAGGGCTGGACCCTACAGCAGTGCAAAATGGGCTAAGATAGGAAGTGATGAATAATCATATTTGAAGCTCTTTCTCAAATGATTCAGAAAAAGACTAATGATAATGAATGTCTGTGTGTAGATAGATGATAGAGAAAAGTGGAGCAATGTGTGAGGCTAGCAATGGGAATCTGGGTGGTGGAGATAAGAGAGTTTTGTTTTTGTTTGTTTGTTTGCTTTTTTTTTTAAGATGGGGTCTTGCGGCTGGGCATGGTGGCTCATGCCTGTAATCCCTGCACTTCGTGAGGCTGAGGTAGGTGGATCACCTGAGGTCAGGAGTTCAAGACCAGCCTGGCCAACATATTGAAACCCTATTTCTACTAAAAATACAAAATTAGCTGGGTGTGGTGGTGTGTGCGTGTAATCCCAGCTACTCGGGAGGCTGAGGCAGGAGAACCACTTGAACCAGGGAGGCAGAGGTTGCAGTGAACGAAGATGGCGCCACTGCACTCCAGCCTGGGCAATGAGAGCAAAACTCCGTCTCAAAAAAAAAAAAAAAGATGAGGTCTTGCTGTATTGCCCAGGCTGGTCTTGTACTCCTGAGTTCAGGCAGTCCTCCCACCTTGACCTCCCAAAGTTCTGGGATTTCAGGTGTGACTCACCATGCCCGGCCAGAGACAAGGGAGCTTTTTATACTTGCATATGTTCCTTAAGTTTGAAATTATTTCATAATTTATTTTTAAAGCCCATATTTCAATCGAATGGCCAATTAAAAATGCATATCTGATTGAATCTCTTCCCTGCTTATAAAATATTTCCTTTTCTGAAGGTATGAAGTTAAAGCTCCTTAGTGTGACAGAGCTTTTCAAAATGTGACCGGACTTGTCTGGCCACAATTCCAGCCACTTTTTCCTATGTGGTGTCATGCTGCCAGTTATTCTCAAATCACTGGATATGGTTTGGATGTCTGTCCAAATCTCATGTCGAACTGTGATTCCCAATGTTGGAGGTGGGGTCTGGTGGGAGGTAATTGGATCATGGGAGCGGATCCCTCCTGAATGCTTTTGCACCATCCCCTTGGTGTTGAGTGAGTTCTCGCTCAGTTAATTCACGTGAGATCAAGTTGTTTGAAAGAGTCTAGGACCTCTCCCTTCTCTCTCTTGCTCCCTCCCTCACTATGGGACATGCCTGATCCCACTCTACCTTCTGCCATGAGTAAAAGCTCCCTGAGGTCTCACCAGAAGCTGAGCAGATGCTGGCACTATGCTTGTACAGTCTGCAAAACCCTGAGCCAATTAAACCTCTTTACTTTGTAAATTACCCAGCCTCAGGTATGTCTTTACAGTGACACAAAACGATCTAACATACCATCTCTGTCCTGGACATTCTTGTTGTCCTGTTGGTAAACTGCTGTTCACATTTCAAAGTCCAATGTGTGTGTGTCCACGTCTGGGATGGCTTTTGTGTGTCTTCCTCACCACAGCAGTCATCTCTGTACCTTGTGCTTGTCACTGAAATCACCTTATCTACTGAATACAGCTCCACTTCTTTGGACTTGTCTCTTTTTGGAGATGCTGGTCCTCAGGAGCCCCGGAGGCAGCCCTGTGCATATGAGGGGGATCCCCAGTATTCTTGGGGGAAGTTTGAATTTGATGGTACATATTAGAATCCCCAACTAAAGCCATATGTCAAGTCACAAGCTCCATTTTAGTTTTTATCAGTAATGAGGATGATATTTTGCATGGCTTAGCAAATGCCAAATGCATGGGTCCTCTACTTGGGTCTTCTAAGGTGAAGTCAAGGTGTTGGCTGAGCTTGTTCTTGTGGGAGCTCAGGATCCTCTCCTAAGCTCGTTTAGTGCATTGGCAGAGGTCAGTTCCCTACAGGGTTGTGGGACTGAGGTCCCACTTCATGCTGGCTCTTGGCCTTCCATGGGGCCCTCCACAGGCCTCTCACAACACGGCGTTTGCTTTGTCTTCTTCCAGGACAGCCCATGTGTTCTCTCTGACATGTTGGCTTTGCTTTTTAAGATCAGGCCCACCAGGATCATCTCCCTTTTGACTAATTCAAAGCCAACTGATTAGTAGACTAATCACAGGGTGACAGCCCATCACATTCACAGGTTCTGCCCACCCTCAAGGAGAGAGGACTATCAAGAGCGTGGACCACAAGGGAGACTTCTACCTGCACTACCTCGTAATTGGTAGAGAGAAGAGGAGCATTGACTGGCCCTCTGAAATTCCAAAAAGTAGTTCAATTATGGTTTTTCTGTAATAGTGGATAATTTATAAATTTATAAAACAGGGTTATAATTTTGTCATTCCATACATTTTCGTCTTTCCTAAATGCTTATAATTCAGGTAATAATGTATAATCACCATAATAACAAAATTATTAATAACTTTAATAACTGAGAGTCCATTCTCACATGGCTATAAAGAAATATCTGAGATTGGGTAATAGATAAAGAAAAGAGGTTTAATTGGCTCACAGTTCCTGAGGCTGTACAGGAAGCATGGCGGCTTCTGCTTCTAGGGAGGCCTCAGGGAGCTTCCAGTCATGGCAGAAGGGAGAGTGGCAGTGGGAATCTTATGTGGCAGGAGGAGCAGGACCTAGAGAGAGGGGGAAGGAGCCACACTTTTAAACAACTAGGTCTCACGAGAACGCACAATCGTGACACAGTACCAAGGGAATGGTGCTAAATGATTCATGAGAAACCGCCCTGTGGGCCAGTCACTGCCCACCAGGCCCCACCTCCAGCCCTGGGGATTGCAATTCAACATGGATTTGGGCAGGGACACACATCTCAATAACATTTACTGAGTGCTGGGTTTGTGCTGGGCACGCAGCTGGATTCTTTGGGTGCTTGGTTTGCGCTGGGCACCATGCTGGATTCTTCACATAGTTACTCATTGAATCTTCACAGTTGCTCTACAGGGTGGCTCCCATTTTTATAGAAGAGGAAATGGAAATACAATGTAGTCAGACAAATTGCCCAAATTCACATAGCTACTGAGAGGCCGTCAGGGTTATGGACTCAGGCAACTGGACTCCACTGCCAGTGTTAGGCCAGTTCGAGATCCTGCCACTTTGTGTCATTGTCTTGCTTGTGTTAACATTGTAGGTAGGCTTCGTGCAGTACTGTGCATACAGACATTATGCTAATATAACCCTATAACACCTGACTGCAAAACCCAAAGAGGATGGGAGAGGAAGGTGGTTGCTTTTTCTTTCTTTTTTTTAAAGAGATGGGGTTTCTGGCCGGATGCAGTGGCTGGCGCCTGTAATCCCAGCACTTTGGGAGGCCGAGGTGGGCAGATCACGAGGTCAGGAGATCAAGACCTTCCTGGCTAACACGGTGAAACCCCGTCTCTACTAAAAATACAAAAAAATTAACCGGGCGTGGTGGCGGGCGCCTGTAGTCCCAGCTACTCAGGAGGCTGAGGCAGGAGAATGGCGTGAACCTGGGAGGCGGAGCTTGCAGTGAGCCGAGATCTCACCACTGCACTCCAGTCCGGGCCACAGAGCGAGACTCTGAAAAAAAAAAAAAAAAAAAAAAATAGAGAGAGAGATGGGGTCTTGCTCTGTCACCAGGCTGGAGTGCAGCCCCCACCTCAAACTTGGCTCACTGCAGCCTCAGCCTCAAACTTGGCT
>NC_045441.1:147045392-147069874 GCF_002776525.5 Piliocolobus tephrosceles
CTTGGCTCACTGCAGCCTCAGCCTCAAACTTGGCTCACTGCAGCCCCAGCCTCTTGGGTTGATCCTCTTGCCTCATCCTGAACAGCTGGAACTGCAGGCACATCTCACCGCACCCGGCTAATTGAAAAAAAAAGTTTTAGTGGAGACTGGTCTTACTGTGTCGCCTAGGCTGGTCTCGAACTCTTGTACTCAAGCAATCCTCCTGCCTCAGCTTTCCAAAGTGCTGGGATTACAGGTGTGAGCCACCTCATCCTGAGGTTGACTTTTGTGACAAACTTGCTTGTTATTGTGAAAAAATGGTTTTTGGCCAGGCACAATCCCAGCACTTTGGGAGGCTGAGGTGGGAGGATCAAGACCAGCCCCGGCAACGAGGTGAGACAGTGTCTACAAAAAAAGTCAGAAATTAAGAAAAAATGGTTTTGGCCGGGCGTGGTGCTCGCGCCTATAATCCCAGCACTTTGGGAGGCCAAGGCAGGTGGATCCCTTGAGGTCAGGAGTTCAAGACCAGCCTGGCCAACATGGCAGAAACCCTGTCTCTAGGAAAAATACAAAATGTAGCCAGGCGTGGTGGTGGGTACCTGTAATCCCAGCTCCTCGGGAAGCTGAGGCAGGAGAATCGTTTGATCCAGGAGGCGGAGGTTGCAGAGAGCTGAGATCGCCACTGCTCTCCACCCTGGGTGACAGAGCAAGACTCTGTCTAAAAAAAAAGGTTTTGATTGTTTCTATCATAAATTATATATCATGCAATTATAAACTAGTTTATAGTCTGCTGAGGGAGATGGAAATTAGTGTTTAACATTATACAAAAGACGACCTGGGAGAACGCTCACACATGAATCAGATATGGGCCCCAGTGGTGGAGGTTTTCAGTGGAGTGGTGCTGGGCTGACCCTCCGGAGACCAGTGGGCCTCGGCCCGTTGTGAGCTGCAGGGACGCCTGCTCCAGGCCGACAAGAGCCTGTGCTGGGGCTGTGTGGCCGGAAAGAGCGCCATGCTTTATCGGGAACCACAGCCAGCCCACAGGCTGGAGCAGAGAGCGATGCCCATGGAGGCCACAAGCCTCCTGACTGTCCCTGGGTTTTACCCCCTCTCCACCAGTCCATCCTGCAACATGCAACCACAGCGTGCTTTTCCCATTTCAGTGACTTACACTTTAAATTTTAATCTTTGTATCAAAACATTCCAGGTCCTTTACAAATGCGATCATGCCTGCTTTTCAGCCTCATCTCCAATTGTCCCCCAACTCCCAGTCACAAAACACATGCCATGTACCATAGATTGTAGGCCTGCAAATATGTGTATGTGTGTGTATATATATATGTATATATGTATATGTGTATATATGTATATGTATGTATATGTATATATGTATATGTATATATATGTATATGTATATGTGTGTGTTTATATATATATATGTATAGGTTCAAGCAATTCTCCCCCCTCACTCAGCCTCCTGAGTAGCTGGGATTATAGGCGTGTGCTACCATGCCCAGCTAATTTTTGTGTTTTTGGTAGAGACGAGGTTTCACCATGTTGGTCAGGCTAGTCTCAAACTCCTGACCTCAGGTGATTCTCCTGCCTCAGTCTTCCAAAGTGCTGGGATTACAGGCATGAGCCACCACGCCTGGCCCCACATAGTATTTTATTTAGTTTTCTATCTCTAGCATTGTATCACTTCCTAGGGTATCAAATGAACTCCTTATGTCACCTAGTGAATAAAAATGAGGGAAGAAATATTATAAGATGGAGTGTAACTGATTGGGAAATGAGCTCTTCAGAAAATAATTGTTCTAGGTCCTTCTCTAGTCTTAAATCCATTTATTCAGCAAATATGGTGGAGCACAGTGAAAAAGAAGATAGTGTCTCAAAGCTCTGTGGATGTTGCTCATTTGGGAAACTCTAGGTTGCTCTGTTTGGCAGTGAGGGAGTGCCGTGGAAGTGGGGTTGACATGAGGTTCACATTCTAGATGGCTCTGTCTGCTGGTGTGGGGAAGAATGTGCAGATTTAGGGTATAATTCGGAAGTCCTTTGATGGGAGCTTGTGACTGCCAGTGGAAGCTCAGGAAGCGGATCTTAAGAGCTAGACCTGGGGCATCCACGTTGTGTGTGACATTTCCAGATCCTGTGGCTGGCAGATTTTTGTTTGTTTGTTTGTTTGTTTTTTGAGATGGAGTCTCGCTTGGTCACCCAGGCTAGAGTGAAGTGGCACGATCTCGACTCACTGCTAGCTCCACCTCCCAGGTTCAAGCGATTCTCCTGCCTCAGCCTCCTGAGTAGCTGGGACTACAGGTGCCCGCCACCATGCCCGGCTAATTTTTGTATTTTTAGTAGAGACGGGGTTTCACCACATTGGTGACGCTGGTCTCGAACTCCTGACCTTGTGATCCAACCGCCTTGGCCTCTCACAGTGCTGGCATTACAGGCGTGAGCCACTGTGCCCGGCCGAGGCTGGCAGTTTTATTCCTCACATTCAACAAAGAGTAGGCAGCTCTTCTAGTGTCACCATTTCCTCAACTGACGTAGTATCACCTCCTGGTTAGGAAGGTGGGCTTTACCATCAGCCCGTCTACCTGCCTGAGTGACCTTGGGCAAGCTAATTAGCCTTTCTGGCCTGCAGTCTCCTCATACACTTACGGCATGAGAATTAAGCGAATTACCAAATGGCCAGCACTGAGTTTGGTGGCTTGCTTGGAGCGGTCACTAAGTAAATGATAGCTGTCACAGACATCACCTTTCCTGCCTGCCTTTTCGTTCATGTCAAGTGCTGACGAGTGGAAGTGAAGAAGGTCATAGTGATGTGTCTAACACCAGAGTGCAGGAAATGAGAAAGGCTTATTGGTTCTGCTCTTAATTTCTCTAAGACAAAGAGCTGAGTTATTGGCCTTTGTGTCTGAAGCAAGTAGAAAGATAAAAAACTGTAAGCTGATTCATAGTAGTATTTGAGTTATAATAGTGTCTGCAAAGCAGGCACCATATTGTGTATCTGTATTTTCTGTCTACAGGAAGACCATGGAATCAAAGCACAGAGTGTTAGTAGATGTCTACTCAGATGCTCCTTAACACAGGATTTGAGATTCTACTCTCTGTGAGGACAGTAAGTGGAATCTTCTCTAAGTAACACCCACATACTGGAACAAATGCAGATTATATGAACAGCTAAGTATCAACAGGATCTGCACTCCACCTTGCTGAAGATTGGCTTTTTTTTTTTTCTTTAGACGGAGTCTCACTCTGTTGCCCAGGCTGGAGTGCAGTGGCACGATCTCAGCTCACTGCAGCCTCCACCTCCTGGGTTCAAGTGATTCTCCCACCTCAACCTCCTGGGTAGCTGGGACTAGAGGTGTGCACCACCATGCCCAGCTAATTTTTTTCTGAGACAGAGTTTCACTATTGTTGCCCAGGCTGGGTTTCAGTAGCGTAATATCAACTCACTGCAACCTCTGCCTCCTGGGTTCAAGCAATTCTCCTGCCTCAGCCTCCTGAGTAGCAGGGATTTCAGGCACCCACCACAATGCCTAATTTTTATTTTTTATTTTTTATTTTTAGTAGAGACGGGGTTTCACCATTTTGGCCAGGCTGGTCTCGAACTCCTAACCTCAAATGATCCACCCACCTCAACATCCTAAAGTGCTGGGATTACAGGCGTGAGCCACTGCACCCAGCCTCACATGTGTATTTTTTGTAGAGATGAGGTTTTGCTATATTGGTCAGGCTGGTCTTGAACTCCTGACCTCAGGTGATCCACCCACCTCGACCTCCCTAAGTGCTGGGATTACAGGCTGAGCCACCATGCCTGGCCAAGATTGGCTTTTATGTTTAAGCTAAATTACAAACTAAAATGCAACAGAGGCATATCTCAGTAGATTTAGAGGTTTACTTTGCTGAGGTTGAAGACATGCCAGGGAAAAAGAGACACAAGTTACAGTAGGATCTATGTCCTGTGCTTTTTCCAAAGAGGGTTTTGGGAACTTTAATATTTAAAGGGGAATGTGCAAGCAGGAGGGTTGGGAAAAAGGAAGGAGAAAGGAGAGAGGGTAGGCAGTGAGGCAGTGGTTACATTCCTGTGGGGCACTGGTCAGTGTGAATCTACTTTACATGTGAAAAGAAAGGAGTTGGGGGAAAGTCAATCATGCATTCTTCTCCAGCTCAGTGGATCTATATTTTGCATGAAATAAAGTAAGCATGTGAATTATAGCCATTGGTTTGGGAACAAAAGGAAGGCAGTCTCTCTCTCTCTCTCTCTCTCTCTCGTTCTTCTTTCATCTTGCAGGAAGTTTTTGCCTGACTCAGTTCCCAAGCTTAACTTTCCCCTTGGCATAGTGAGTTTGGGGTCCTGAGATTTTCCTTTCACAAAGGGAAATACATTTGAGATGTGGGATACTTGTCTTAATGTTTCTTTTCTCGCCTCTCTTGTGTTCGTTAACCAAAATGAGTGACTGAGGCAATAATCTCAATCAATCCAGTTTACTAAGCCAGATCTGGAGGGCACCTTTGGGATAAACGTGGGTCACAGAGGCAGATGTGGTTACTGCCCCTGAGAGGTTTTCAGGAGGTCTCTTGTTTCCTCATTTCCTTAAAGGGGAAGAGCACGTGGGAATTGGAGTGGGTGGGTGATAAGGAAAATGGTCACATTCTTGTGAGACTTCATTTAGTGCTAGTAAATCTATGTTTCAAATGAGATAAGGTGAAAGTTTTAAGAAAAAAATGGAGTAAAGGAAGAACCAATTATGCGACCCTTTCTGGAGAGGTGGAGGAACAATTTCTCTCTTTTTTTTTTTTTTTTTTTTTTTTGAGATGGAGTTTCTCTCTTGTTGCCCAGGCTGCAGTGCAGTGGTGCAATCTCGGCTCACCACAACCTCCACTTACCAGGTTCAAGCGATTCTCCTGCCTCAGCCTCCCAAGTAGCTGGGATTACAGGCATGCACCACCACACCCAGCTAATTTTGTATTTTTAGTAGAGATGGAGTGTCTCCATGTTGGTCAGGCTGGTCTCAAACTCCCCACCTCAGATGATCCACCTGCCTCAATTTCCCAAAGTGTTGGGATTACAGGCATGAGCCACCATGCCCAGCCCAATTGCTCTCGTTCTATCTTTGTTCTGCATCTGGGAAGATCAGCTTGTGTAAACCAAAAATAAAATTCTAAGGTCCCCCAACCATCTGGATGGACCTCTCCTCTTGGCCAAGGTCATTCCAAAGTTAACCTGAATAATTCTTTCTTTCTCAATTTTCTTTTTTTCTTGCTTTAAATCTGCTGTTACTTTTCTTCTGAGATAAAAATCACTGTTTGAAATGGAAGAACATTCGATGCTCATGGATAGGAAGAATCAATATCGTGAAGATGGCCATACAGCCAAGGTAATGTATAGATTCAATGCCATCCCCATCAAGCTACCAATGATTTTCTTCATAGAATTGGAAAAAACGACTTTAAAGTTCACATGGAACCATAAAAGAGCCTACACGGCCAAGACAATCCTAAGTCAAAAGAACAAAGCTGGAGGCATCACGCTACCTGACTTCAAACTATACTACAAGGCTACAGTAAGCAAAACAACATGGTACCAAAACAGAGATATAGACCAATGGAACAGAACAGAGCCCTCAGAAATAATACCGCACATCTACAACCATCTGATCTTTGACAAACCTGACAAAAACAAGAAATGGGGAAAGGATTCCTTATTTAATAAATGGTACTGGGAAAACTGACTAGCCATATGTAGAAAGCTAAAACTGGATCCCTTCCTTACACCTTATACAAAAATTAATTCAAGAGGGATTAAAGATTTAACTATTAGACCTAAAACCATAAAAACCCTAGAAGAAAACCTAGGCAATACCATTCAGGACATAGGCATGGGCAGGACTTCGTGTCTAAAATACCAAAAACAATGGCAACAAAAGCCAAAATTGACAAATGGGATCTAATTAAACTAAAGAGCTTCTGCACAGCAAAAGAAACAACCATCAGAGTGAACAGGCAACCTACAGAATGGGAGAAAATTTTTGCAATCTACTCATCTGACAAAGGGCTAAAATCCAGAATCTACAAAGAGCTCAAACAAATATACAAGAAAAAGGCCGGGCGCGGTGGCTCAAGCCTGTAATCCCAGCACTTTCGGAGGCCGAGACGGGCGGATCACGAGGTCAGGAGATCGAGACCATCCTGGCTAACACGGTGAAACCCCGTCTCTACTAAAAATACAAAAAATTAGCCGGGCGAGGTGGCTGGCGCCTGTGGTCCCAGCTACTCGGGAGGCTGAGGCAGGAGAATGGCGTGAACCCGGGAGGCGGAGGTTGCAGTGAGCTGAGATCCGGCCACTGCACTCCAGCCTGGGAGACAGAGCAAGACTCCGTCTCAAAAAAAAAAAAAAAAAAAAAAAAAAAACAAATAAACAAGAAAAAAAAAAAAAAGGTCAAAAAGTGGGCAAAGGATATGAACAGACACTTCTCAAAAGAAGACATTTATGCAGTCAACAGACACATGAAAAAATGCTCATCATCACTAGCCATCAGAGAAATGCAAATCAAAACCACAATGAGATACCATCTCACACCAGTTAGAATGGCAATCATTAAAAAGTCAGGAAACAATAAGTGCTGGAGAGGCTCTGGAGAAACAGGAACAGTTTTATACTGTTGGTGAGACTGTAAACTAGTTCAACCATTGTGGAAGACAGTGTGGCGATTCCTCAAGGTACTAGAACTAGAAATACCACTTGACCCAGCCATCCTATTACTGGATATATACCCAGAGGATTATAAATCGTGCTACTATAAAAACACATGCATACATATGTTTATTGTGTCACTATTCACAATAGCAAAGACTTGAAACCAACCCAAATGTCCATCAATGACGGACTGGATTAAGAAAATGTGGCACATATACACCATGGAATACTATTCAGCCATAAAAAAGGATCAGTTCATGTCATTGGAGGGACATGGATGAAGCTAGAAACCATCATTCTCAGCACACTATCGCAAGGACAAAAATCCAAACACTGCATGTTCTCACTCATAGGTGGGAATTGAACAAGGAGAACACTTGGACACAGGAAGGGGAATATCACACACCAGGGCCTGTCATGGGGTGGGGGGAGGGGTGAGCGATAGCATGAGGAGATATACCTAATGTAAATGATGAGTTAATGGGTGCAGCAAACCAACATGGCACATGTATACATACGTAACAAACCTGCACGTTGTGCACAGGTACCCTCGAACTTAAAGTACAATTAAAAAAAAAAAATCACTGTTTGGATCTAACTGGTTTATTATTGTTGTTTTCATTGTTTTGTAAACCAGTAAGTTTGTATTTATATCTCATGTCTAGAGTTCTGAAGTAAAAGCTATAGGATTTTTTTTGTATGATGAGTGTGTTGTGTATTTTTGGCCACAAGATATCAAATTGGTTTAAAGGTAAAGAGTACTCGTAAATTAAATAGTAAGCCCAAATGCTTCTCAAGTTCACATGACATAAGTAAAATCTTTAATTGATAAGTTGGTTTTAAAATTGTTGGTAAAGTAATATTAGTAATGGAGGAACTGGCAACATTTTTGTTTGCATTTATTGATCAAGTGGTTTCATACTTAACCCTGCAGAATACTATAAGGAGTCAAAATTTGCCGTAAGGGTTGTAAAACTCTAAATCAAGCCTAAAATAGAATGATTGTTGCTTGTGTAATTTTTGAAGACATTTAACACTGTAGGTTTAATGAAAACAGCTAAATCTCAAGTTACTAGTAAAATGCCTATGTACTTAACCTTAACTTTATTGCTTAGGTAAATGCCTGCAATTCACAGGCTATACAGATGGTTTACAGGGAAATAACTTTAAATGATGACTATCACAGTTTTCATAAGTAATCTAGATAAACTATTAAATAAATTAATCAGGTAAATGTAACAGAATGAATGCTTGTAAACAAACTTGTCATAATTTATAATTTACAGTTATATTAAATAATACATATTAAATGTCTGGGATTTCCAATTTAAAAATTATAGGAGAACATTAAAAAATGTGTTCTTATTAGATGGTGAATAATTTTTGTCTACTTCAAAGGTTATCTAAAGGTTACATATAAAGCCATGTAGGCTGGGCGTGGTGGCTCATGCCTGTAGTTCCAGCACTCTGGGAGGCCAAGGCAGACAGATCACTTGAGAGTAGGAGTTTGAGACCAGCCTGGGCAACATAGTAAAATCCCATCTGTAGAAAAATACAAAAATTAGCTGGGTGTGGTGGTGCACACCTGTAGTCCCAACTGCGTGGGAGGCTGAGGCAGGAGAATCACTTGAACCTGGGAGGCAGAAGTTGTAGTGAGCTGAGATTGTACCACTGCACTCCAGCCTGGGCAGCAGAGCAAAACTCCATCTCAAAAATAAATAAATAAATAAAACAAAACAAGGTAAAAGAAACCAAGAAATAGGAGAGTTGTAAAGAAAGTTATAGGTGTAAAGATGATTTTTTGGTAAGAAGATAAAAGAAAAGTAAGTTATTATGAGAAAGAATCTTATATGGTGAATTTTTGTCCTAAAATGAAATAGTTGTTCAAGAAAGAGGGATATTTAAGACAAACCAGAAAGCTCAAGCATGTTGTGAATGGTCTATGTAAGTAGCAATACAGTTAGTAAAAAAAGGAAAATTTTAAAGTTATATAACTAAATTGACTATAATTAAAAGAAATTATAATAGTCTTTATAGATATTGGACTCATTGAAATACACTTGTGCAAAACTAAAGAATTGGTTAGAACAAGATTTTTTTGAAAATACTGAATTACTCTTAATGCAAGAAGTCCTTAAGTTTTAAATTCTATAATCTATTTCTCTTTGAAACATTCTTTGGATTGATGTCTCAGAAGCACAACTTCTACTGTACCCTGCTGCTTCAGCTCTTTTGAGAAGGCCTGGGATAGTAACTCTCTCCTTCTCCTTTTGTTGGCTACTTTACCTTTTGTTGGCTTTTTAAAAATTAGTAATCTAAGGTAAGGGAGAGAATTTTTGAAAACAGGCAAATGAAAAATTTTTTGGATCTTCCTTTATCTGTATGTCTGTAATATCTCTATGTTTATATGTGTCTTGTGAAAGTGATAGTTCACTACCAAACTATGTGAAAGAGTTCTCATTAATTGATTTAAAGAAAAGTAAGTGCTTATCAGACTCATAAAAGCTCGTACTGATGCCTTTTTGTTCATGTCACTTTAGTAATATTTGGTAAAATTAATTTGGTAAATTTAATCTCAAAATTCTGTCCAGTAGTTTAAAATCTTAAAGTCATGTAATGTTAAATTAAGTAACCTCAGTTTTTTTCACTGGGAATTTGGGTTACTAAGAATTAAACTAGTAGGAGAGTAAGTGGTGTTTCTGGTGAAGTTTATACAAACACAAGGATGTGGCTTTTGCTAAAGAAAATGTATTTTTTTCTAGTTTAGAGACTATTTAAAAGTCACTTTATATAGTGACTCTTAAACCTTAAAATCTTTAATATTTCCTTTAAAATAAGGAAAAAATTATATAGATGAAACCAAATGGATACAGAAAAAAAAAAGGCGTGGAATGAGAAACCTTTGCCTCCTGGGTGGCCATGTGGTCACCCTTCTTAAGGAGCTGCAGCTGGGCTACATTCTCTTCCTGAAGGTAAAAGCTACCAGTGGGATTCAGAGACAGATCATACTCATACTTCCAGGGAGTTAGCTCACTGAATGCATAAGGAAATTCAAAATAATAAAAAGCAAAATATTCATCCCTTGGTTATTGTTTCCTGTAATAGCTAAAATGAAAGTAAAACAGTGCTGGATTGGGCCTTAACACTGGACCATGCTCCCATGTGGATCTGTCTCAGCTCGGTTACTAGCCTCAAAGCTACCCACAAGAGGAAAAATTTAGCCAAGGCAACAAAAGTGACTTCTAAGACCTGTGGTTACTAAGAAGACAGTCAGTGTGGGGGAAGGGCAAAATCAAGTAACTATTAAAACTAGAGGGTATGATGTAAAGGATTGTTCTATTTTTAGATTGGTATCATGAGCTTCTTGAGAAACATTTATTATAATAGATTGTAAAAATAACTACTGTATTGGACAGTATCCAATGGACAGTATCTTTCGTTTTAAAGACAGATGTGGACAGTATCTTTAAATGCTACAGAATGAAAGAGCATGATTGGGTTGATGTAGGACCCACAGCTCACTATTAACCAATCCCTGAGGGATATATGTGATCCAATTGCACAAGAGGTTATTCCTGAGAGAATGAACAGCCTAGTGGACTGGATAATTGTCACTGTAAAGTCTGTTTGTCCTGAGAAGGGAACTGCTCAACTCTCCCTATAAAATGCTAAGTGGAGCACCCTGGATGAAGCAGCTGATATGCTTTATATATAAACCATGTGGGACTGGATTTGTGATGACTGGGATATTCTCCTCCTGAATATGTCTATTACCCAGGTCAAAATGTTGAGGGTAAAAGGGCCCGTTTTATGTGGGCACCTTCGGTGATATTACTGCTTGAGAAGCCTTATCAAATTTTCTGTCCCCCATGAGTCTTACAGATGCTTGATTAAACATTAGGGCAGTTACAAAAAAAAAAAAAAAAATGGGAAAGGCAAAAGGGAGTTAAAGGACTCGCCCCAGAAGGGTGGTGGAAATCTTTAGATGGTTTTTAAGAAATGAAATAAATAAAATGAAAACTGATGGGGTTAAAACAAAGGTCTTTATGACACCATCAAAAATTGGGTGGACCAAAGGGAACCTCTGCTATTCCCCCAGCATGAAAGGGCCCCACACAAGTTTTCTGTGTTTGACCCAGATTGGATAAATTTTAAGAAAAATCAAAAGGCAAAGGTTATAATGAGAAAGCTTACATTGAGGCATGTTAAGATGATTGACAAAAGAGCCTGAGTCCTTTGGCTCAGCTCCCCGTTGGGAACCCAAATCTCTTTTTACTAGAAAAGGTAAAATAGTCTGTGGGTAGAGAAGAAAAGTTCCTGGCATGGGAACATAAACATGTACAGATTTATAGGACTATGACATTTGAGATGTTTAAATAAGTTTTATGAAATGTAGTTGTGACTCTTACCTAAATGTCATATGAAAATGGATATTGTATCTGGCTGAGGGATGTTTCCCCTATCTAGAAATATCAAACTGAAGGCATGTCAGTCTGCCCTTTGAGAAATGTTGATTGTATTACAGGATCTTTGGGGGTTTGATTTTCTGGCTGGAAACCTCTGTGACTGCTGTGCCTTTGCTCAAGATCTTTCCCTGCATCCGGGAAGAATGAGGTACACAGACAAGTGGAGGGTGAACAACACTAACGTGAACTTTGTTGAGTGTTACAGCAGCTCAGAGGAGACCCACAGTGGATAGCTCGTCTCTGTAGGCAGGTCATCTGTGTGGAGTCTTTAGTTCTTACAGAGAGGAGGCCCTGGAGAAGGCAACTCTGCTCTGCGGCTGGTCGTCCTGATGTCCACAGCTCTCAGTGGAGAGGAGGCTCTGGAGAGGGTGGCTCCTCTCTGCTGTCAGGTTGTCTCTCTGCAGCTCTCAACAGAGAGGGTACTCTTCTTCCTCCTCTGCCCTGCTGTGGCTGAGCCCAGGGCTTTGATGGACCTCAGAGGGGAGGAAGTGCATCCTGATTGGTCCATGGGTGGCCAAGGGCAGCCCCAAAGAGGCACCGTGAGCCCCCACTCTGGTGTAGGACTGGCAGCCTGGTCTCCAGCCTTCAGGCCCTCCCTGACCTAGAGGTGGGGCCTTACTGGGGGCCTGGCCCCTTTTGCCCAGGAATCAATCTGCCTCCCACTGCCATTCATGGCCCCAACCCCTGCTCAGAGATTGGAGCAGGCGCTAGGAGCAGAGAGAGGCCAGGCAGTGGGAGCAGACACCCCTGAGCCTGCAGAGATGGGGAGCGGGGAGAGGAGGTCTTTCCTGGGGCCCCTGAGGGTGCAGGCTACAGAGACACAGGGTCCTGCACCTGGGAGAGTGGCCACAGCTGCACCTGGGAGGTCCCACCCCACCAACTCGGAAGGGCCCAGGGCTCTTGCTTGTTCCCAGCTCCTGCCTACTCCAGGAAGTGGGAGGCCCAGGTCTGCAAGGTCCAGCTGCTGTAGCTGCACCTGGGAGGGCAGATCCTGCTTGTTCTCCACCACTCCATGGCAAAAGCACAGGGAGGCACAAATCCACAGCCACAGTTTAGGAGGTTGTGGGAACACCCACAGAGCTCCCATCCCAACTCAGAAGGGATGTGGCTCCAACCAGCTTCATGGAATGTGCAGCACCAGCCAGACCTCCCTGCTGCAGCTGCTGTGATGGCATCAGCCACTGCCATCAATTGTACATGTTAAATGGGAAGTAGTAAGATTGTCTGAGCCCGCAGAATGTAGGGTAGTAGCTGGAGTTTTGCTTGGGACAAATCCTCCACTTCATAGCCCTCTGTGGAGCATTTACTGGGGCTTATGGCAGAAACCTGTGGGCACTTCCCAATGACTCCTGGGCCTTTGCACTGGAGAGTTTCCACTTGCTATGGAATGTTAACTGAAGCTATCCCTATGCTAATAGGACTAATGGTGCCAAAAAAGGAGTTCCATAATAAAAAAAAAAAATAGTTTGCATAGGATCTTGTTGCCTGGGGCTGCAAGGAGGAGATGCTCATGAGTAGGGAGCCTGTTTTTCCCCGGGACTAACTGAGGAGCTGCTGGAGTCTACGGAGCCGGATAAACAGCTCTCATCCAACAAGGGCTGCTTGGTCGTGAATGACAGTTTCCAGAGGAACAAATGACATCTTGTTTGGCAGTCTGCTGCTCTTGTTAAACAAGAGTCAAGGAAATAATTTTCTTTTGAGTTATTTACAGTTTAGAGCAATTGGGTTTTGTGAACAAATTTACCTTTCTATCTGAGTTTGACTAAATTTGCAAGTTATTTGTGATTTTATGATAGTATAGTTATTCACATACATTTAGTAAGAGCCTTTTGTTTTGAAACAAACAAAAATCAGGCCAAGTATGATAAGACTAAGACATATTTTTCCACAGAAATTGGTCTTACTATAATGTTTGTTAGAAAAGGAGAGCTAGAGAGAAATTGAGTCAAATGAAAAGTGTAACACTTGTTACTGATGACAGTCGTGACTTCTGTTTTTGTGCAGATTGAATCACGAATTATCTCTGGGCTGCAAGAATCCTCTAAACAACACCAGGCTATAATTTTTCTTCATATTTATAGTTGGTGCCCCAGCAGAATAGGTTCTTTTTTTCTGTTCTAACACACAAATACCCTTTGATTGTCAAATTATTAATGTTATTTATCTCTTCTTGTTTTACCTCCAAGGAAGCCAGAATCACGGAATTCTGGAGAGATACAGTACTGGCCCCTGGGCATTCCACTGTGCCTGCCTGGTTTTCATGGCCAATGCCCCGCTGCTAAGACTTTACAAGCACCCTGCCTCTAGGACCAGGGACTTTAGCAGAATAGCTGGGTGCCTGAGATTGTAAGGGCTGGTTTTGTTTGTGTTTGTTTGTTTGTTTGTTTTGTTTTGTTTTAATGGAGTTTTGCTCTTGTCGCCCAGGCTGGAATGCAGTGGCCTGATTTTGGCTCATTGCAACCTCTGCCTCCTAGTTTCAAGTGTTTCTCCTGCCTCAGCCTCCCGAGTAGCTGGGATTGCAGGTGCCCGCCACCACACCTGGCTAATTTTTGTTTTTTGAGTGGAGACGAGGTTTTACCATGTTGGCCAGCCTGGTCTGGAATTCCTGACCTTGTGATCTGCCCGCCTTGGCCTCCCAAAGTGTTGGGATTACAGGTGTGAGCCACCGCACCTGGCCTGGAAGGGCTGGATTTGAGGGAGAGAATTAGTTCAGACCAGCCAGCCGTGGTGGCTCACACCTGTAATCCCAGCACTTTGGGAGGCTGAGGTGGGTGGATCACAATGTCAGGAGTTTGACACCAGCCTGGCCAACATGGTGAAACCCTGTCTCTACCAAAAATACAAAAATTAGCCAGGCGTGGTGGAAGGGTGCCTGCAATCCCAGCTATTTGGGAGGCTGAGGCAGGAGAATCACTTGAACCCTGGAGGCAGAGGTTGCAGTGAGCTGAGATCGTGCCCCTACACTCCAGCCTGGGGGACCAGAGCAAGACTTCATCTCAAAAAAATAAAATAAAATAAAAATTAAAAGGTTTATCAGCTGTTATAGGACAGATTACTAAAGGACCATAAAAAGCATTGCAGCACAACAAAAGTCTCTAAAAATCCTTAGCTTAAAAGGTTTTTATCAATGCTTATGTTCTGTATAGCTGATTACTGTAAGTCTGTAACCAAAACCAAGATTACAGTAGTTCAGTCAGGTTTGTACCTGTGCCCTTGGCTTTTTGTTGGCTTTTTACTTAAATTTTTAAGGGTTAATGAATGCTTGTCTGTGTCCATTCCCATTTGGCCTAGAACATTTTAATTGGCTACAAGTCTTTCGACTCTAAGTCTCTTGGCCATAGGGTGTCCTATCAAGAGACAGGACAGATCCAGGACAGGCAGCCATGTCATCCTGGCAATGCTATGGAACAAAATAAAGGCTCGGTGGCCACTGGTGTTGCCTCTGACAAATGTTGGCCACAAGGGGATGATGTAAACCAAAAATAAAATTCTAAGACCCCCCCAACCATCCGAATGGACCACTCCTCTTTGGCCAAGGGCATTCCAAACTTAACCTGAAGAACTAGTTCAGGACATGATGGAAAGAGGGAGATGGACATGCCTCATGATACCCTCCTCCCTTTTTGAATCACAGATGGAATGGGGTTAAGTCTGGTAAGAAGCATTTACAATTGATTCTCTCTGAAGCCTGCTACCCGGAGGCCTCATCTGCACGTGGTGACCAAGGTTTTCTTGGTCTCCACAACCTGTGGTAACCCATACATTCCTTTCTATTTATTTATTTATCTATCTATCTATCTATCTATCTATCTATCTATTTATTTATTTATTTATTGAGACAGAGTCTCGCTCTGTCGCCCAGGCTGGAGTGCAGTGGCGCGATCTCGGCTCACTGCAAGCTCTTCCTCCCGGATTCACTCCATTCTCCTGCCTCAGCCTCCTGAGTAGCTGGGACTACAGGCACCCGCCACCATGCCCAGCTAATTTTTTGTATTTTTAGTAGAGACGGGGTTTTACCGTGTTAGCCAGGATGGTCTCCATCTCATGACCTCGTGATCCGCCCACCTTGGCCTCCTAAAGTGCTGGGATTACAGGCGTGAGCCACTGTGCCTGGTCTTTTCTATTGATAATAACTCTTTCAACTAACTGCCAATCAGAGACTTTTGAATCAGACTATGACTTTGAAGATGCCATACTGTCCCGCCTTTTTGTCCCCCCTTTCCAGACGAACCAATGTACATCTTAGATGTATTGATTGATGTCTCATGTCTCCTTAAAATGTATAAAACTGACTTGTACCCTGACCACCTTGGCCACATGTCCTCAGGCTCTCCTGGGGTTGTGTCATGGGCCATCGGTCACTCATATTTGGCCCAGGATAAATCTCTCCAAGTATTTTACTGAGTTGACTCTTTTTGTCCACACTTGTAATCTACTTTATCAGTGTGAAGTTGAACAGCCTTTCATTTTAGACCTTAGTTTTTATGAGCTGCACTTGTAACCGCCCAATAGGTTCTCCTTGCCTGCTGCTCAGACAGAGCTGATTTATTAAGATAGGGAATTACAATGGAGAGAGAGTTTAATTCATGCAGAGCCAGCTGTATGGGAGACCAGTTTTTGTTAATTTGTTTGTTTTGTCTTTTTTGAGATGGAGTTTTGCTCTTGTTCCCCAGGCTGGAGTGCAATGGCGCAATCTCGGCTCACCACAACCTCCCCTTCCTGGGTTCAAGAGATTCTCCTGCCTCAGCCCCCGAGTAGCTGGGATTATAGGCATGTGCCACCATGCCTGGCTAAGTTTGTATTTTTAGTAGAGACGGGTTTCTTCATGTTGATCAGGCGGGTCTCGAACTCCTGACCTCAGGTGATCTGCCTGCCTCAGCCTCCCACAGTGCTGGGATTACAGGCATGAGCCACCATGCCCGGCCTAGAGTTTTATTAGTGCTCAAATCAGTGTCCCCCAAAATTTGAGGATTGGAGTTTTAAGGATCATTTAGTGGGTGGGGGGTTGAGAAGTGGGGAGCGCTGATAGGTAGGATCGGAGATGAAATCGGGCAGTCGAAGCTGTCTTCTTGTGCTGAGTCAGTTCCTGAGTGGGGGCCACAAGACCAGATGAGCCGATTTATCCATCTGGGTTACACCAGCCGACCCATAGACTACAGGGACTGAAAATGTCTCAGGCACCAATGTTAGGTTTTACAATAGTGATATGATCCGTAGGAGTAATTGGGGAGGTTTAGAATCTTGCGGCCTTTAGCTGCAGGACTCCTAAACCATAATTTCTTTTTTTTTTTTTTTTTTTTTTTTTTGAGACGGAGTCTTGCTCTGTCGCCCGGGCTGGAGTGCAGTGGCCGGATCTCAGCTCACTGCAAGCTCCGCCTCCCGGGTTTACGCCATTCTCCTGCCTCAGCCTCCGGAGTAGCTGGGACTACAGGCGCCCGCCACCTCGCCCGGCTAGTTTTTTTTGTATTTTTAGTAGAGACGGGGTTTCACCGGGTTAGCCAGGATGGTCTCGATCTCCTGACCTCGTGATCCGCCCATCTCGGCCTCCCAAAGTGCTGGGATTACAGGCTTGAGCCACCGCGCCTGGCCAAACCATAATTTCTAATCTCATGGCTCATTTGTTAGTCCTCCAAAGGCCATCTAGTCCCCAGCAAGAAGGAGGTTTGCATCATTCTCAGCAAACTATCACAAGAACAGAAAACCAAACACCACATGTTCTCACTCATAAGTGGGAGTTGAATAATGAGAACACATGGATACAGGGAGGGGAACATCACACATAGGGCCTGTCGGGGGGTGGGGGGATAGGAGAGGGAGAGCATTAGGAGAAATACCTAATGTAGATGATGGGTTGATGGGTGCAGCAAACCACCATGGCACATGTATACCTATGTAACAAACCTTCACGTTCTGCACATGTACCCCAGAATTTAAAGTATAATAATAAAAAACAGAAAAAGAAGGGGTTCATTTTGGGAAAGGGCTGTTATCTTTCTTTCAAAGTTAAACTATCCTACAACCAGGAATGGACAAGGACAGCTTGGAGGTTACAAGCAAGATGGAGTCAGGTCAGATCTCTTTCACTGTCATAATTTTCTCAGTTCTAATTCTTGCAGAGGTGGTTTCAGACTTAAACTGCAGATCTAAAGTTACAATTGGCATGTCTTTGTTTAAAGGAGGACACACATCTTGAAAGGTTTCCAGGCCAGCAAAACATTTACGCCTGGGAGACTTGTGGCCGCCGAGGTGCCCGGCCCTGCCTTCACGGGGGCCTGCTTGCGAAGCAACAGCCGTGCATTTGGAAGAGGGTGTTGGATGACTCGGCTTGTAACCACCCAAGGGGTTCACCTTGCCCGCTGCCTAGACAGAGCTGATCAAGATAGGGGAATTGCAATAGAGAAAGAGTAATTCACGCAGAGCTGGCTGTGCAGGAGACTAGAGTTTTATTATTACTCAAATCAGTCTCCTCAAGCATTGAAGCATTCAGGGATCAGAGTTTTCAAGGGTAACTTGGGTTGGGGTAAACCAGTGAGCCAGGAGTGCTGATTGGTCAGAGATGAAATCATAGGGAGTCAAAGCTGTCTTCTTGCCCTCATCAGTTCCTGGGTGAGGGGCCACAAGGTCAGATGAGCCAGTTTATTGATCTGGGTGGTGCCAGCTGATCCATGAAGTTCAAGGTCTGCAAAATATCTCAAACACTGATCTTAGGAGCAGTTTAGGGAAGGTAAGAATATTGTAGCCTCCAGCTACCAGCTGCATGACTTCTAAACCATAATTTCTAATCTCATGGCTAACATCAGTCCTACAAAGGCAATCAAGTTCCCAGACAAGAAGAAGGCCTGCTTTGGGAAAGGATTGTTACCGTCTGTGTTTATAAACTATAAAGTTTCTCCCAAAGTTAGTTCAGCCTACTGCCAGGAAGGAACAAGCACACCTTGGAGGTTAGAAGCAAGGTGCTGTGGGTTAAGTTACATCTCTTTCACTGTCTTAGTCATAATTTTGGAAAGGCGGTTTCAGGCTTTCAGGCCTAACTTTCCCTTTGGCTGAAGGAGTTCGGGGGTCCTGAGAGTTTTTGATTTTCCCTTACGTGTTGTATAAAAATAGTCTCTCAACGTTGAGTCCTGCCTACCTTACTGCTTGTTTTTATCAAAAGACGACATATGGGAATATAATCGGTTAAGTGTAAAGCCTTATTCAAATGTAAAGCTCTTCCCAAGATCTGCTCTCCCTTTTTATCTTCCCCGACTGTCGGTCCTGTCCCGCGGGAATCCGGGGCGGGTTGGGGCGAGACGAGAGCGCCGGCACCCCAAGTCAGGGTACTGCACCTGTCCCTTGGGGAGACCAACGACCGCTCGGTCCTCTGCTGCTCCTGCCTGGCGGTTGCTAGGAGCCCGGGAAGCGCAGGCGCATTGGGAGGGGCCGCGGACCCGCCGAGCAGCGACCACTCGGCCTTCCCCTGCTCCTGCCTGCCAGGTGTTAAAATGCCGGGGATGCGCAGGCGCACTGTGAGAGACCGCAGGGCACGCTGGGCAGGGCCGCTCGGCCCTCTGCTGCTCCTGCCTGCCGGTTGCTAGGCGTTGGACGCGCCTCCCGAAGTGTGCGGGGCTACAGGTGGCCTCCTTGGGGTGGGCCGCGCCTGGCGGGGCCGAGGACACCGCGGCTGCCCGGGGCCTGCGAGAAGCAATGGAACCCGGAAAGGTCGGTGGGGCGCTGGGTCTGGGCGAGGGGTGGTGGAGCTTCGCGGACTCCGCCGAGCGTCGCTAGCAGCGCCGCCGCCGCCCTCCCTCTGCGCAGCGGTTCTCTCGACCGGGCCGGGGCTTCCCGGAGGAGCCGCGGTGCCTCCGAGGCAGAAAGAGATATGGAGGCGCAGCTGGCCGTTGGCGCGAGGGCTGGCCGGTCGCCGGGCTCCCGGCGGTCGGGAGAGGCGGTGAGGGCAGCCTCAGGCCTGCGGTCGCCGCCGCGGCCGGTCTCTCGCGCCCAGCCTGGGGGCGGCCTCGGCCCCTGCTGCGGGGCCGGGGTGGCGGAGGAGCCACGTTTAAAATTTTATTCAATTTTAGCTGATTTAAGTTTAAATATGACTTGTCACAGTTTAAGAGGTTGAGGGAGTGCAGCCTGGGTGCCTGAGTTTGAATTCTGGCTTTTGTTTTTATTTGTATGAGCTTTTGGCAAAATTACTTAACAGCTCGTTTCCTAGTTCATTCAGTGGGCAGAGTAATAATGGCAGCATTATAGGGTGTTTAAGAAGATTAAGTGAGATGTTATGTGTAAAAGTGCATAGACCAAACCAATGCCTGCTTTCATTAACACTCAATAAATGTTAGATATTACTGTATTATTCTGTTGTCTATTGATTCCCCACCAAAAGATGAATAATTTAGTTTGCATACATTTTCTTCTACCTTCACTCCTATTATTTTTTCCCCTATCACTTACCTTTATGTGTTGAATAATATTCCTTAATTTGTATTTTCTGTTACATCAACCTTAGGGTGTTTTGTTGTTGTTGTTGTTGTTGTTTTTGTTGTTTTTGAGACGGAGTCTCACTCTGTCACCAGCCTGGAGTGCAGTGGCGTGAACTTGGCTCGCTGCAACCTCCGCCTCCAGGGTTCAAGCGATTCTCCTGCCTCAGCCTCCTGAGTAGCTGGGATTACAGGCGTGCGCCAGCACACCCAGCTAATTTTTTGTATTTTTAGTAGAGATGAGGTTTCACCATGTTGGCCAGGATGATCTCGATCTCCTGACTTGGGTTTTGTTTTTTTTTTTTAAAAGATATTTCCCATCTGTCGCCCAGGCTGGAGTACAGTGGCGCGATCTCTGCTTACTGCAACCTCCAACTCCCGAGTTCTAGCGATTTTCCTGCCTCAGCCTCCCGAGTAGCTGGGATTACAGACGTGCGCCACCATGCCCAGCTAATTTTTGTATTTTTAGTAGAGATGGGCTTTCTCCATGTTGGTCAGGCTGGTCTCGAACTCCCGACCTCAGGTGATCCGCCTGCCTTGGCCTCCCAAAGTGCTGGGATTACAGGCGTGAGCCACCACGCCCGGCCAACCTTAGATAATATTTTTTAACTTTCCCCTAGTTAAGATTAGGAAGCTACTGCCCTACACTCTCCATTTCTCCCTAAACCCACTAATTTCCTGACCCTGTCTGGTGTCAGGGTCAAAGGGGTCATCTTTTCTTACATTCAGTTAATGTACCACAATGGTTTTTGCTTCATATTTGGACCATGTCTTTCTTAAATGGCCCTATTTGCCTTTTTTTTTTCTTTTTGGCAAAAAAGAACATATGCTGTTTAAAATTTTTAAACCCTAGGATGTCTTCTAGCTTATTAATGTCATATTATCTGTTTAATGAAATCCTCTTAAAAGAAATTCTTCCAAGAGCTCACTGACTTTATGTTCTCATCAGGACAAACTGTTTTCTAGACCTGCACAGAGCTATGACCTGGGAGTTCTTTCTCATTGTGCTTCCGGGTTAGGCCTACTGTTTCTTGGATCAAGTGTCTTCCTCTTTTTTGAAATCTCCCTGCTTTTTCTGATGGAGTATATCCTCACATACCTTTTTCTTTTCTTTTTTTTGAGACAGAGTCTTGCTGTTTCACCCAGGCTGGAGTACAGTGGCGTGCTCACGGCTCACTGCAGCCTCCACGTCTCAGGCTC
The DNA here is from genome assembly GCF_002776525.5 of Piliocolobus tephrosceles. Taxonomy (NCBI): domain Eukaryota; kingdom Metazoa; phylum Chordata; class Mammalia; order Primates; family Cercopithecidae; genus Piliocolobus; species Piliocolobus tephrosceles. Next base: position 147,066,197 of record NC_045441.1, read on the forward strand.
AAGCAGCGTTCTTGCCTCGGCCTCCCAAAGTGCTGGGACTACAGGTGTGAGCCACCATGCCTGGCCTATCGCATACCTTTTTAGACAAGAGTATATGTGGGAAGAAAACTGTATGCCCTAAGAATATCCTTATACTGATAGATTGTTTAAAAGAGTTTGGCTCAGCATAGAATTCTAAGAGCGAAATAATTTCCCAGAACTTTGAAGATGGTATACTTTTTGTCTTCTAGCAGTGTATTTGACTGATGAGATATCTTTGTGAGTAACATTTTCTTTCTCTCCAGAAGATTTAGGATCTTTATCTGTGATGTTCTGAATATGGATGTAGTTTGTTATAGATCTTTTTCCATTTGTTATTTTTGACATTTGACCATCACTTGGAGTTTTATTCTGATACATATTTAATGAATAAACTTCTTTTTTTTTGAAACAGTCTCACTCTGTTGCCCACGCTGGAGTGCAATGGCATGATCTCAGCTCACTGCAACCTCCACCTCCCAGGTTCAAGTGATCCTCCTGTCTCAGCCTCCCAGGTAGCTGGGATTACAGATGTGTGCCATCACGCCCAGCTAATTTTTGTATTTTTAGCAGAGACAGGATTTCATCATGTTGGCCAGGCTGGTCTTGATCCGCCTGCCTTGGCCTCTCAAAGTGCTGGGATTATAGGCATGAGCCACTGTGCCTGGCCAGTAAATAAACATTTTTAAAGTAGCAAAAGCAACAGAACCTCAGAGCTGGATATTTCATGGCAACTAATCAATTCCTGTAATAGGTTCTCAATTGCAAATCGGTCTTTAACTTTTTAGAAAGTTAACCCATGGGTCATTATAATCTATGTATCTATTATGCTGTGATAGAGAATTAATTAGTATAGTCTATTTCATAAGGTAAGGGGAAGGATAAAGTTTTCATGAGACTATTGGAATACAATTGTATTGTATTATTTTGGCAGGCACGTGCCACTATGCTGGGCTAATTTTTTTTGTATTTTTAGTAGAGACGGTTTCACCATGTTGGTCAGGCTTGTCTGGAACTCTTGACCTCAGGTGATTCGCCTGCCTCAGTCTCCCAAAATTCTGGGATTACAGGCGTGACCCACCTTGCCCAGCTGGTATTATAGCTTTTAGTATACACCAAGCTTTTCCTTCAGTTTGTTTCATTGTACTTAGCTGCTCACATAATTGCTATCATGAATATAAATAGTTTTATGTTCTTTATTTGTACTGAGATCATACCAAGTTTCAGTATGTCGTAGCTTTTGAAAAAAACTTAATGGTGTCTTTGCAGGCTTTATACCTGCCTGCATGGTGACAATTTTCTTTAATATTAGCTCTTTAAAAACTCTTTAATTCATCTTACTTACAATGCATATGACTATTAATTTTTATGGTCAATGAAAATTTTAGAAATTTCTAAGTTTTTTTGTTACATACCAAACAATTGATAGGTAATGTGTGAGTTTATTGTTATGAAATTTATTTATCATAGCTTGAAAAATGTAAACATGTATGTTTGTGTTTTAGGTTATTCTTAGTTTAAAATACATTTCTACCCTTTTTATTTTGATGTGAGATATGTACTAGTGATGTGAACTGTTTAGGTACAGTGCAATGCCGTTTCATTCTGTTTTTAGAAAGGCTGAATGTTTTAGAGTAGATAGGGTGGGATTTCCAAGGCTGGTCCTCACTAATCCGCTTGTGGGGTTCCTCTGGAGAACCGCAGAAACTCTGGCGTGAGCTCTCCATTCAAAGCGCTGTGCTGATTCTTGACGAAAGTTTAACACGGCTCCTAGCAGCCTGAGGCTCAACTCTGGACAGCCCAGCTTAGGGTTGTCTGGAAGAGCTCAGGGCTATCACAATAATTTACTGTTTTAGCCAACAACCGAGGATGAGTCCCTGACATCCTTTTTAAAGAGAGTTGAAAAGGGCTTAAATTATGAATCCTTCTCTGTCCCTTTGAGATGTCTCTAAATCTGCAATTCAGGAGTGTCTTTGAAAAGAGCAGAAAGGGCAGGAGGGCCTCTGTTCCGGTCTCTTTGGGAAGACAGAATCCTGTCTACTGTAATTATGTCAGCTAGCAGATCTCAGTTACACTGACCAGCCTTTGTAATTTTTCACTTGAGCTCCCCTAGTCCGGGTTCTCCCCTAAAACACTCACTCACCTCAGTGCAAACAGAAATGGAGCTCAGCTGTTTCCTGTCCTGCCTGCAGTTACAGAGTGAAATCTGTTTCACCACTCCAACTTCTGGCATCCTCTTACCCACACTTCTCATCTGCCAGCCAAGTCTAGAATCAGCTTGAGGTCAGCTCTGTCTACAAAGTAGACTCAGCGCAGTCCGCAGTTTAGGCATCTGCCGCTTTGACATAGCAGCTCGCAAATGGGACTTGAATCTGCAAATACATGCATACCGAAAACACAGGTACTCCCTGCAGCCACATTTGTCACACAGAGTACGGAGTGTTAAAAACAGCCGGTGTGGTCACCAGCCAGGGCCTAGGTGAGTGAATTACGGTGACTGTAGGGAATAACCTTGAATTCAGCGATGGAAACTGATCATCCTAGTTTTCTTAGTTTCCGTGTTCTTGGGAGCACTTTTCCTACCAGGGAGCGTCAGTTACACAGTCAGGTAATAGAATGAAGACCTGGATAGGCTGCATTTCGTAATTTGGCCCTAAGTAGTTTGATAACTTAAAAATTATAATGTAAACAATGTTGAAAAAAACGAGGACAGCAAAAGGTAAATTATGTCTCAGTCCTAAAGGTGGGAGCCAGCCTTGCACTCTGGGTCTTTTAGCCTGTGTCCTAGTTTGGTGTGTTACCATACAGGATGAGTGAAGCACACTGCTCTGGCCATTAGTGGCCCTGCTCATTCCAGTCTGTAAGTCTGAGAATTCACGTTGGTGTCGTTAACCTAAAGAAAATTCAGGCAAAATTAATTATAGAGACTATCAGGGCCACAGCCTGGGAAATACTGGCAGGTGCTCCAGAGAACAGAGGAGAGACTCGAGTGTTTAAAGAGAAAAGGGCAAATCAGCAGAGGGGAGGATTACAAAATACTTTGTCAAGAATTCCCATTGGTTTACAGAAGTGACATTGATTATTGATTATTGATTGGTTGTACATCACTGAACTGTAGGTTATGAGTTCTGGTGTCCAGTGTATGACATTGGTAGGTTAATTTATGGCTATTGGCCAGGTGTGGCGGCTCATGTCTCTAATCCTGGTACTTTGGGAGGCTGAGGTGGGAGGACTGTTTGAGGATAGGAGTTCAAGGCCAGCTTGGGCAACATAGCAAGATCCTATCTCTGAAGAAAAAAAAAAGCCTGGGCATTGTGTGCTATTCTGTGGCCCCAGCTGCTCAGGAGGCTGAGGTGGGAGGATTGCTTGAGCACAGGAGGTCGAGGCCACTGCAATCCAGCCTGGGTGGCAGAATGAGACCCTTTCTCTAATAAGAATAATAGTAATATGGCTGTTGGTGGTGATGCTGAGTCAAGAGGTCATAAAGCAGGCGGCTTATTTAGCTCCGGGTGTGGGTGGGAGCGGGACGTCCTTAGCTCTGGGTGTGGGGGGGGGAGCGGGACATCCTTAGCTCTGGGTATGGGGGGCGGAGCGGGATGTCCTTAGCTCTGGGTGTGGGGGGGAGCGGGACGTCCTTAGCTCTGGGTATGGGGGGGGGGG
>NC_045441.1:147084874-147110261 GCF_002776525.5 Piliocolobus tephrosceles
GAGGGGGGAGAGGGGCTCTGGGACGGCGGTGGGGTGGGGAGAGGGGCTCTGGGACGGCGTTGGGCGGGGAGAGGGGCTCTGGGACGGCGTTGGGGGGGGAGAGGGGCTGTGGGACGGGGGTGGGGGGGGGGGGGGGGCTCTGGGACGGCGTTGGGCAGGGAGAGGGGCTTTGGGACGGAGAGAGTCGTCGTTTGTATGGGGCCCAGGTGGTTTGTGTCTTAGCAACTTTAAAACACAGCTTCAGTATCTCTCTTTTAACACATGTAGTATTTTATTTATTTATTTTTAATTAATTTTACTCTATGTTTTAGAGATGGGGTCTTACCCTTTTAGCCAGGCCAGAGGGCAGTGGTGAAATCATAACTCACTGCAACCTTGACCTTCTGGGCCTAAGCTGTCCTCCCACCTCAGTCTTTCGAGTAGCTGGGACTACAGACATGAACCACCAGGCCTGCTACTCTTTAAGTTTTTTAATTTTTTGGGTAAGATGCGGATCTTGCTGTGTTGCTCGGGCTAGCCTTGAACTCCTGGCCTCAGGCAATCCTTCTGCCTCAGCCTCCCAAAGTGCTGGGATAGTAGGTGTGAGGTACCATGCCTGGCCCTACTTATTTGTTTTGAATTTTACTTTATTTTTCACATTTAGGGGTTATAGGTGCAGGTTTCTTAAATGTGTATCTTGCAGAGTGGTGAAGTCTGGGCCATTAGTGCGCCTGACACCTGAATTGTACCTGTCACCCGAATAGTGAACATTATACCCGATAGGTAATTTTTCACCCTCTGATACACTTAGTATTTTAGATTTGATTTGCCGATAAATGTGAATGTCCATGATATCAGGGGTGTGGGTAGGCAGTTGTAGAAATCTAAGCTTGACTCCATGTCCTTTAGTGTTCTAAGAACCTCCATGCAGGCCCTGACCCGTCTAGGATTGGAAACTGAGATTGGAAAGCGGCTGAATGCAAATATGTTTTAAGGTCCTTCAGCTCTATGTGCTTCTCACGTTCAGGTATTAAAAGTCTAATGGAAATCTGCCTTCCTGGTCATGGAGGACCCTTTGTTCTCTTGTTTCAGGCCATCCAGTCAGGCGGTTCCAAGGAAGAAAAGAAGCACAGAGAGAAGAAGCTGCGTAAGGAGTCTGAGATGGACCTTCCTGAACACCAGGAGGCGAGGTGCTGGGATCCCGACCAGGATGCCAGGAGCAGAGACAGGGCGGCTGAAGTCGACACTGCTAAGGAGAGTCCCCGTGGGGAGAGGGACAGAGACAGACAGAGGGAGAGGAGAAGAGACGCAAAAGACCGGGAGAAAGAAAAGCTGAAGGAGAAACATCGAGAGGCAGAAAAGTCTCACAGCAGAGGAAAGGACAGGGAAAAAGAAAGAGACAGAAGGGCCCTGAAGGAAGAGCCCCGGCAGACCGTGGCCCGCCGCAACCTGCTGGGCCAGGAGACACAGGACCGGCGGCTCCTGGAGCGGGCGGAGAGGAAAGGCCGCTCAGGTGAGTCCCTGTTTGCCTTCCTGCAGGGCTGTTTCGCTGCTGGTGACAGGTTGATAGTTCCCTCCCTCCCCTCCCCCCCCCCCCCCCCCCCCCTCCCCTCCCTCCCTCCCCTCCCCTCCCTCCCTCCCTCCCCTCCCTCCGTCCCCTCCGTCCCCTCCCTCCCCTCCCTCTCTCTGTGTCTCCCTCCTTCCCTCCTTCCCCTTTCCTTTTTTTTCCTGGTTAGGGTCTTGCTCTGCCCCCAGGCTAGAGTGCAGTGGTGCCATCACAGGTCATGGGAGCCTCAGCTTCCTGGGCTCAAGCGATCCTCCCACCACAGCCTCCCAAAGCATTGGCATTACAGACGACAGCCACTGTGCCCAGCTGGCTCTATTTGTTTTAAAAGTTCTTGCTGTTTGGGACATTTTCCTCTTTTGAAATGTTCATTCATTATTTTTGTTTTCTCTCATAGTTTTCACAAATGTTTTATCTTTGAAGTCAGATATTCTCTCTCTTGCGGGGTGTGTGTGTACTTTTTATCATTGTTGCCTTTTGATAGTTTAAAAACTCATTCAGGCCAGGTGTGGTGGGTCATACCTGTAATCCCAGCGCTTTGGGAGGCTGAGGTGGGAGGATTGCTCCAGCCCAGGATTTTGAGACCAGCTTGGGCAACATAGGGAGACTCCATCACTACAAAAAATAAAAAAAGTTAGCTGTGTATGGTGGTGCTTGCCTGTAGTTCTAGCTATTTGGTAGGCTGAGGTGGGAGGATCCCTTGAGCCCAGGAGGTTGAGGCTGCAGTAAGCTATGATGGTGTCACTGCACTGCAGCCTGGGCAACAGAGTGAGACCCTGTCTCAAAAGAAAAAACGAAAACTCAACAAACCATTTAGCTAGCCAGGTGTGGTGGCTCACGCCTGTAATCCCACACTATGGGAGGCCAAGGTGGGTGGATCACCTGAGGTCAGGAGTTCGAAACCAGCCTGGCCAACATGGTGAAATCCCGTCTCTACTAAAAATACAAAAAATTTAGCCAGGCGTGGTAGCATGCGCCTGTAATCCCAGCTACTCAGGAGGCTGAGGCAGGGAAATTGCTTGAACCAGGGAGGTGGAGGTTACAGTGAGCAGAGATTGTGCCACTGCACTTCAGACAGAGCCTAATTAATTTTAACAGTAGCTGTCCTACTATTTAATGTTCTTTTCAAAATGATTGTTTTTGACGTTTTTGGTATTTATTTGCGGTAACGTCTTTTGTTCTCAGATCACCCTTTTTTAGACTACCTGCTCATTTTTTCAATGTGGTGTTGAAAGGAATTATACTGGAAAGACTTTTGAAAACTGATTGCAGACTAGACTCTCTCAAGTTCTTTCCTCTGTATGTCTCTTCTCATCTCCTTTCTTTCCGTACCGCCCATCTGTGCAGTGTGGCCTTTATCCAGGACTGGGTCCCCAGCCCTCTTCTCCAGCAACCCCTTGCCCTTGCTGGCTGGATCTAGTCTCATGGTTTTAAATACTGTTTGTCTCTGTCCTCATTTCCAAGTTTTTACCCCCAGCTGGGCATTGTCCCTGAATTCCAGGCTTGTGTATCCCCTGTGTTTTGATGTCTAATAGATAACACAAACGCAGTGTACCCCACACGGAGCTTCCGGTAGCCCCTCCACACCGGCTGTGCTGCAGGCTTGCCCATCTCAGTCGATAGCACCCGCATCCTCGCGTCCTGAGGTCAGAAGACCTGGGACGTATCCCGATGCCCTGTTTTCTCTTTCAGTCTCTCGGAGAGTCCTGGGGTTTCCACCTTGAAAATTACCTGGAACGGGGCTCTCCCTCTGTAGCCCAGACTCCTAGAGGTGTGCTCAGTGCTTAGTAAATGCCTTTTTTTTTTCTGAGAAGGAGTCTCACTCTGTCGCTCAGGCTGGAGTGCAGTGTTGCAGTCTCTGCTCACTGCATCCTCTGTCTCCTGGGTTCAAGCAGTTCTCTTCCTCACCCTCCCGAGTAGCTGGGATTACAGGTGCACACCACCACGCCCAGCTGATTTTTGTATTTTTAGTAGAGATGGGGTTTCATCATGTTGGCCAGGCTGTTCTTGAACTCCTGACCTCGTGATCCACCTGCCTCGGCCTCCCAGAGTGCTTGGATTACAGGCGTGAGCCACCGCGCCCAGCCTGGTAAATGCTTTTTGAATGAATGCACTTTGCCTCAGTGATCTTTGAAAGTTTAACTTTGCCCTGATCTTTTAAAGTGTCCACTCTCTGAATTTTACATCTGATGCCTTTTTTTGTGTGCAGATTCAGAAGTGAAGGTCCAGCTTTCCTTGTTGGATGATGCTTTGGTGTCATCCGTACCTGCCTGGCTCTGTTTGCCCCCCGTCTCTCTTGCAGGTCATGCTGGGCCTTGGTGCTTCAGCCTCCCCAGCCCAGGATGGATGCTGTAGCCTGGTGCCCTGGGGGTTCTGCTGCACCTGGCTTCCTTGTTTATTCAGGGGCCTCTGACTTCCTTGGTCCCCTCAGCAGTGGGGGTGTCAGGAGGTATGGGGGCTGCTCTGGGTCCTCAGTGCAATCCAGGAGGGCAGGCGTTTCCGTGGAGCTCACATTTGGCTAAAGTGTTTGGCTGACTGGGCTCGTTCTCCTGTTCAGACTAAGCTCTGCTTCTGCGTGATGTGCAGAAACCCTGAAGGCTATATGAGTTTGGTCTGGTGCCCTCTTTAATTTCCAAGGGTTACTCAGACATTTGCCTGATTGCTTCAGCAGCAAACTGAGCAAGGCAAGAAGTCTCTCTGTTCCTTAGTGTACGAGTCTGTCCTCATACTGCTATAAAGAAACACCTGAGGCTGGGGAATTTATAAAGAAAAGAGGTTTAACTGGCTCACAGTTGTGCAGGCGTACAGGAAGCGTGGCTGCGGAGGCCACAGGAGACTTACAGTCCTGGGGGAAGGTGAAGGGAAGCGGTCACGTCTTACAGGGCTGGAGCAGGAGGAAGGGAGAGAGTGGAGAGGTGCCACGCACTTTTAAACAACCAGATCTTGTGAGAACTCACTCAGTATCACAAGAACAACACCGGGGGAAATTCACCCCCATGATCCAGTCACCTCCCATCAGGTCTCACCTTCAGCACTGGGGACTACATTTCAGCGTGAGATTTGGGTGGGGATGCAGATCCAAACCATATCACTTAGATTGCCATGTTCATCTCCTTCTTCTTTTTAAATTTGATACTAGAACTCTTCATTCTTGAATTGGAGACGTGTTTTAGTTGAAGAATATTTTTAAATACTTATTAATAAGCATAAAATGTGCAATACCATCCGTAGCAAGATATTAAAAGAGCTTTTTGATGTGCTAACATTTGGGAGTATTAAAAATATGTTTTACTTCTTGTAGTAAGTAAAGTAAGAAGTGAAGAGAAAGATGAAGACTCTGAAAGAGGAGATGAAGATAGAGAAAGAAGATACCGAGAAAGAAAGGTATACGAAGCAAGGCCTGGGGAAAGGTTTTCCAAACGTTGCCAAGTAAAGGATATTTTAAATGTTATTGTTAGAAGCATTTTTAGAAAATGTCCTAAGCCAGGATTTCAGGCCCGGAAAAGGCCTCCAGCACTGTGTGTAGTCAGTTTCTTTCTCCCCATGGTCGAATGTGTTTTTCTGATTCTGTATAAAATGGTGTAGTGTCTGCATATAACCTACGCACATCCTCCTGGATGTTTTAAATCATCTCCAGATTACTTAAAATCCCTAATGCAATATAAATGAGATGTAAATAGTTGTTATTGTTTAGGGTGTAATGACAAGCAAAAAGTCTGTATATGTTTAATACAGACATGATTTTCTTTGAATGTGTTTGATCCGTGGTTGGTTGGATCTGTTGTTGCGGAACCCACGGAGAGGGAGGCCGGCTGTGCTCCTGTTTGACGTGCTCCTGTGTTTCTCAGCTTGTTGGTTGGATCCGTGGTTGGTTGGATCTGTTGTTGTGGAACCCACGGAGAGGGAGGCCGGCTGCGCTCCTGTTTGACGTGCTCCTGTGTTTCTCAGCTTGTTGGTTGGATCCGTGGTTGGTTGGATCTGTTGTTGTGGAACCCATGGAGAGGGAGGCCGGCTGCGCTTCTGTTTGATGTGCTCCTGTGTTTCTCAGCTTGTTGTGTTTTACAGCTGCAGTACGGAGACAGCAAGGACAACCCTCTCAAGTACTGGCTTTATAAAGAAGAAGGTGACAGGAGACACAGGAAGCCCAGAGAGCCAGATCGAGACAAGAAACACCGAGAAAAAAGCAGCACAAGGGAAAAAAGAGAGAAATATTCCAAAGAGAAAAGTAATTCATTCTCTGAAAAAGGAGGGGAAGAAAGACATAAAGAAAAGCGACACAAAGAAGGCCTTCATTTTGATGATGAGAGGCACCGAAGCAGCGTGGATAGAAAAGAGAGATCAGCAAAAGACGAGCACAAGAAAAGGGAATCCAAGGTACCCCTTCCGATGCTTCGTTGCCTTCACAGCCGCCACGAGGTCAGCACGCTCAGAGGAGGCTTACCGGGTCGTGTCGCCAGACAAAGTTGAGATTTGTGGCCTGGTGGTAGTAATTCAGGAGAAATGCGACTCAGGTCTTGATGATGTGGTTAGTACAGACAGATTACTGATCTCCTGAGAAATGTGATGTCACATATTTTGATTATATTCTGAATGTACTTTAAACAGATACTTGGAAATCTATCATAAAATTTTTAAAATCTGGCTGGACGTGGTGGCTCATGCCTGTAATCCCAGCACTTTGGGAGGCCAAGGTGCAGATCACCTGAGGTTGGGAGTTTGAGACCAGCCTGACCAACATGGTGAAACCCCGTCTCTACTAAAAACAAAAAAATTAGCAGGGCATGGTGGCATGTGCATGTAATCTCAGCTACTCTGGAGGCTGAGGCAGGAGAATTGCTGGAACTCGGGAAGGAGAATCACTGGACCCAGGAGACATATAGGTTGCAGTGAGCTGAGATCACACCACTGCATTTCAGCCTGGGTGATGGAGCGAGACTCTATCTCTCAAAAAAAAAAAAATTGAAATTTAACATTGAAAAGGAAGCTGGTAGGTTTTAAAGTGGAAATTAAGTGAATAATTAGCAAACGTTTCAACCGGAATTGGTATAAGTTTGCAAAAAAAGCGAAACAAGACAGAACAAAAATGTAAAAGCATTGATTGCAGAGGATCTAATTTCCCTCTCAGGTCTGTGGTTTCATCCCTGTACTTAGGATTTTCCTAGAGGTGTTTTAGCACCTTTTGTTCTCAGCGTGCTTTTTGCTGCTCTGTTTTTACAGAATCTGAAGCTAATATGATTTTGTTTACCTGTTTCTTGGTGATGCTTCCTTTAAGATGGAAGCGAAATCTTCGCAAGGGTCAGATGGTACCTGAGGCTAGGGGAGAGTCACACCTTGAGGAAACACATGTAGAGCTGGTGACCACTGCAGTGTTTGCTGTAAAATGCAAAAGCCAGTGGGTTAGAACTGGGAGCCCTTAGGACGAGAAGCAGTCGTGTTACGAGCAGAAGCCATCTGGCTCCCAGCCATCTCAGCCACTCTTGTGCTGTCCTGCATGGGGTCTAAGTCCTGTAACCTCCCTTGCCTTTGCCCCGAGGGCCTTTCCTCACTGAGACCCCACTGTCTCCCGCAGCCCACGCCCTCTGTGTGTATCAGGGCGTTGGCCACGTTTCTTAGCAGGTTTGAGGCGGTGCCGGTTCTGCTACCCACATCTGCAGTGTGGAAAGCCCGTGGACTCCCTCAGTCAGCCACACTGAAGGTTAGGTGAGAAGCAGCTCCTTGAGGACAGATATAAATTTTTTTGTTTTTTATTTATTTATATTTATTTGTTTATTTATTTTGAGACGGAGTCTCGCTCTGTCGCCCAGGCTGGAGTGCAGTGGTGCGATCTTGGCTCATTGCAAGTTCCGCCTCCTGGGTTCACGCCATTCTCCTGCCTCAGCCTCCTGAGTAGCTGGGACTGCAGGCGCCCGCCACCGTGTCTGGCTAATTTTTTGTATTTTTAGTAGAGATGGAGTTTCACCATGTTAGCCAGGATGGTCTCGATCTCCTGACCTCATGATCCGCCCACCTCGGCCTCCCAAAGTGCTGGGATTACAGGTGTGAGCCACTGCGCCCGATCACTTTTTTTGTTTTTAAGTCTCTTTCCTTAGATCAAAACTTCATCATTTTCTCTCAACGTTGTATTATGAACATTTTCAAACATACAGCAAAGTCGACATAATTTTCCAGTGAACACTCACATACCCACAACTCAGACTCCACCACTCACCTTTTATTGAACTTGGCTGTTCTCCATTACCTAGAGCACATTTAATTACTGGAAGTGACTTAGGTTACATGTGCTTAGTTCCACCCAGAAATGCCTTTCTGGACATAGATTTGGCTTTTATTAAAGGTGGATGAGAAAAATGGTCTATGAAGAACATTATCCTGTACCTTTGTAAAACTACTGCCTTCAAATTAGTCCCAGAAGAAAGATTATTCAGATGACTGACATTTTCTTTTTAAGACAAGTTGTTCCTATCTGAGTGGCACGGTTCTAGGTGCTGAGGATACAGCTGTGAACAAAACAAAAATTACTGTTCTTATCATGCTTATGTTGTGTTAAAGAAGCCATAGGATAAAGAACTACAAAAAAAAAAAATCAAATCTCAGACAGGTGTGGTGGCTTACACCTGGAGTCCTACTACTCAGCAGGTGGGAGGATCTCTTGAGCCCAGGAGTTCAAGACCAGTCTGAAAAATAGAGTGAGACTCCAGCTCTACCAAAATAAAAATAAAAAATTAGCCAGGCATGGTGGCACACGCCTGTAGTCCCAGCTACTATGGAGGCTGAGGTGAGAGGATCACTTGAGCCGAGGAGGTCAAGGCTGCAGTGAGCTGTGATCTTATCACTGCAGTCCAACCTGGGTAGTACAGTAAGACCTTGTCTTAAAAAAGAGGCCAGGCACGGTGGCTCACACCTATAATCCCAGCACTTTGGGAGACCAAGACAGGCAGATCACTTGAGGTCAGGAGTTCAAGACCAGCCTGGCCAACATAGCAAAACCCCATCTCTAGTAAAAAAAAAAAAAAAAAATACAAAAATTATCTAGGTGTTGTGGTGTGTGCCTGTAATCTCAGCTACTTGGGAGGCTGAGGCAGGAGAATTGCTTGAACCTGGGAGGAAGAGGTTACAGTTTGCTGAGATCGTGCCACTGCACCCCAGTCCGAGAGGCAGAGTGCGCCTTCATCTCAAAAAAAAAAAAAAAGAAAAAGAAAAAGGAAAAGAAATGAATAGATATATGATATAACTTCAGGAACGGTGATTGAACATTGTATTATTAAAACTTTCCTTTGCATTGACTTTTAGAAATTCAAAACTTTTGAGTGCTTTTGATACTCAAAATGAGTATCAACTCAGATGTTCTTCAGCTGAGTACTCTGTGAACCTGCTGCTCGAAGTAATTATCCTGTGGTTACCATAAAGTGCAAGGGGCGCTGTTAGTGATTATGCCAGGACAACAAATAGAAACTGGGACTGTTTCAACAACAAATAGAAACAGGGATAGATGTTCTCTGTGATTGCCTCTCACTTTCTCTATATGAAATTTTTTCTGTTTTTCTTTTTTTTTTTTTAAGACTGAGTCTCACTGTATTGCCCAGGCCGGAGTGCAGTGGTGTGATCTTGGCTCACTGCAGCCTCCACCTCCCAGGTTCAAGTGATTCTTCTGCCTTAGCCTCCTGAGTAGCTGGGATTACAGGCGTGCGCCTAATTTTTTTTTTTTTTTTTTTTTTTGTATTTTTAGTAGAGTTTCGCCATGTTGGCTAGGCTGGCCTCAAACTCCTGACCTCAGGTGATCCGCCTTTCTTGGCCTGCCAAAGTGCTGGGATTACAGGTGTGAGCCACGGTGCCCAGCCTCTATATGATTTTCAATCCATGATTTTAATTAGAATTATGTAACTTTTATTATAAGCTTTCTCCAGTTATTAATTAGAGATACAAAGGGTATGAGTAAGTACAATAAATAAACAAAATGTTCTTCTAAGCTTCCTGACAACAGTGACTTCTTTATTAGAAGAATCCAGTGGCCTCATTATCCTATCTGCCACACTTTTATCCTTTTATTTATTTTTATTTATTTATTTTTTATTATACTTTAAGTTCTAGGGTACATGTGCACAACGTGCAGGTTTGTTACATATGTGTACATGTGCCATGTTGGTGTGCTGCACCCATTAACGTGTCATTTACATTAGGTATATCTGCTAATGCTATCCCTCCCCCAGCCCCCCACCCCACCCCACAACAGGCCCCAGTGTGTGATGTTCCCCTTCCTGTGTCCAAGTGATCTCATTGTTCATTTCCCACCTATGAGTGAGAACATGTGGTGTTTGGTTTTCTGTTCTTGTGACAGTTTGCTGAGAATGATGGTTTCTAGCTGCATCCATGTCCCTGCAAAGGACACGAACACATCCTTTTTTATGGCTGCATAGTATTCCATGGTGTATATGTGCCACATTTTCTTAATCTAGTCTGTCATTGATGGACATCTGGTTTCGTTCCAAGTCTTTGCTATTGTGAATAGTGCCACAGTAAACATACATGTGCATGTGTCTTTATAGCAGCATGATTTATAATCCTTTGGGTATATACCCAGTAATGGGATGTCTGGGTCAAATGGTATTTCTAGTTCTTGATCCTTGAGGAATCGCCGCACTGTCTTCCACAATGGTTGAACTAGTTTATAGTCCCACCAACAGTGTAAAAGTGTTTCTATTTCTCCATATCCTCTCCAGCACCTGTTGTTTCCTGACTTTTTAATGATCGCCGTTCTAACTGGTGTGCAATGGTATCTCATTGTGGTTTTGATTTGCATTTCTCTGATGGCTAGTGATGATGAGCATTTTTTCATGTGTCTGTTGGCTACATAAATGTCTTCTTTTGAGAAGTGTCTGTTCATATCCTTTGCCCACTTTTTGATGGGGTTGTTTGTTTTTTTCTTGTAAATTTGTTTGAGTTCTTTGTAGATTCTGGATATTAGCCCTTTGTCAGATAAGTAGATTGCAAAAATTTTCTCCCATTCTGTAGGTTGCCTGTTCACTCTGATGGTTGTTTCTTTTTCTGTGCAGAAGCTCTTTAGTTTAATTAGATCCCATTTGTCAATTTTGACTTTTGTTGCCATTGCTTTTGGTGTTTTAGACATGAAGTCCTTGCCCATGCCTGTGTCCTGAATGGTATTGCCTAGGTTTTCTTCTAGGGTTTTTATGGTTTTAGGTCTAACATTTAAGTCTCTAATCCATCTTGAATTAATTTTTGTATAAGGTGTAAGGAAAGGATCCAGTTTCAGCTTTCTACTTATGGCTAGCGAGTTTTCCCAGCACCATTTATTAAATAGGGAATCCTTTCCCCATTTCTTGTTTTTGTCACGTTTGTCAAAGATCAGATGGTTATGGATGTGTGGTATTATTTCTGAGGGCTCTGTTCTGTTCCATTGGTCTATGTCTCTGTTTTGGTACCAGTACCATGCTGTTTTGATTACTGTAGCCTTGTAGTGTTATTTGAAGTCAGGTAGCATGATGCCTCCAGCTTTGTTCTTTTGGCTTAGGACTGTCTTGGCAATGCGGACTCTTTTTTGGTTCCATGTGAACTTTAAAGTAGTTTTTTCCAATTCTGTGAAGAAAATCATTGGTAGCTTAGAGGGGATGGCATTGAATCTATAAATAACCTTGGGCAGTATGGCCATTTTCATGATATTGATTCTTCCTATCCATGAGCATAGAATGTTCTTCCATTTGTTTGTGTCCTCTTTTATTTCATTGAGCAGTGGTTTGTAGTGTTCCTTGAAGAGGTCCTTCACATCCCTTGTAAGTTGGATTCCTACGTATTTTATTCTCTTTGAAGCAATTGTGAATGGGATTTCACTCATGATTTGGCTCTCTGTTTGTCTGTAATTGGTGTATAAGAATGCTAGTGACTTTTGCGCATTGATTTTGTATCCTGAGACTTTGCTGAAGTTGCTTATCAGCTTAAGGAGATTTTGGGCTGAGACGATGGCGTTTTCTAAATATACAGTCTTGTCATCTGCAAACAGGGACAATTTGACTACCTCTTTTCCTAATTGAATACCCTTTATTTTTTTCTCTTGCCTGATTGCCCCGGCCAGAACTTCCAACACTATGTTGAATAGGAGTGGTGAGAGACGGCATCCCTGTCTTGTGCCAGTTTTCAAGGGGAATGCTTCCAGTTTTTGCCCATTCAGGCTGTGGGTTTGTCATAAATAGCTCTTATTATTTTGAGATATGTTCCATCATTACCGAATTTATTGAGAGTTTTTTTAGCATGAAGGGCTGTTGAATTTTGTCAAAGGCCTTTTCTGCATCTATTGAGATAATCATGTGATTTTTGTCTTTGGTTCTGTTTATATGCTGGATTACGTTTATTGATTTGCATATGTTGAACCAGCCTTGCATCCCAGGGATGAAGCCCACTTGATCATGGTGGATAAGCTTTTTGATGTGCTGCTGGATTCGGTTTGCCAGTATTTTATTGAGGATTTTTGCATGCATGTTCATCAGCGATATTGGTCTAAAATTTTCTTTTTTTGTTGTGTGTCTGCCAAGCTTTGGTATCAGGATGATGTTGGCCGCATAAAATGAGTTAGGGAGGATTCTCTCTTTTTCTGTTGGTTGGAATAATTTCAGAAGGAATGGTACCAGCTCTTCCTTGTACCTCTGGTAGAATTCGTCTGTGAATCCGTCTGGTCCTGGACTTTTTTCGGTTGGTAGGCTATTAATTATTGCCTCAATTTCAGAGCCTGTTATTGGTCTACTCAGGTCTTCCTGGTTTAGTCTTGGGAGAGTGTAAGTGTCCAGGAATTTATCCATTTCTTCTAGGTTTTCTAGTTTATTTGCGTAGAGGTGTTTATAGTATTCTCTGATGGTAGTTTGTATTTCTGTGGGGTCGGTGGTGATATCCCCTTTATCATTTTTTATTGCATCTATTTGATTCTTCTCTCTTTTCTTCTTTATTAGTCTTGCTAGTGGTCTATCCATTTTGTTGATCTTTTCAGAAAACCAGCTCCTGGATTCACTGATATTTTGAAGCATTTTTTGTGTCTCTATCTCCTTCAGTTCTGCTCTGATCTTAGTTATTTCTTGCCTTCTGCCAGCTTTTGAATGTGTTTGCTCTTGCTTCTCTAATTCTTTTAATTGTGATGTTAGGGTGTCAATTTTAGATCTTTCCTGCTTTCTCTTGTGGGCATTTAGTGCTATAAATTTACCTCTACACCCTGCTTTAAATGTGTCCCAGAGATTCTGGTATGTTGTATCTTTGTTCTCATCGGTTTCAAAGAACATCTTTATTTCTGCCTTCATTTCGTTGTGTACCCAGTAGTCATTCAGGAGCAGGTTGTTCAGTTTCCATGTAGTTGAGCAATATTGAGTGAGTTTCTTAATCCTGAGTTCTAGTTTGATTGCACTGTGGTCTGAGAGACAGTTTGTTATAATTTCTGTTCTTTTACATTTGCTGAGGAGTGCTTTACTTCCAACTGTGTGGTCAATTTTGGAATAAGTGTGATGTGCTGAGAAGAATGTAGATTCTGTTGTTTTGGGGTGGAGAGTACTGTAGATGTCTATTAGGTTTGCTTGGTGCAGAGTTGAGTTCAATTCCTGGATATCCTTGTTAACTTTCTGTCTCATTGATCTGTCTAATATTGACAGTGGAGTGTTAAAGTCTCCCATTATTATTGTGTGGGAGTCTAAGTCTCTTTGTAAGTCTGTAAGGACTTGCTTTATGAATCTGGGTGCTCCTTTATTGGGTGCATATATATTTAAGATAGTAAGCTCTTCTTCTTGAATTGATCCCTTTACCATTATGTAATGGCCTTCTTTGTCTCTTTTGATCTTTGTTGGTTTAAAGTGCATTTTATCAGAGACTAGGATTGCAACCCCTGCCTTTTTTTGTTTTCCATTTGCTTGGTAGATCTTCCTCCATCCCTTTATTTTGAGCCTGTGTGTGTCTCTGCATGTGAGATGGGTCTCCTGAATACAGCACACTGATGGGTCTTGACTCTTTATCCAATTTGCCAGTCTGTGTCTTTTAATTGGAGCATATAGCCCATTTGTATTTAAGGTTAATATTGTTATGTGTGAACTTGATCCTGTCATTATGATGTTAGCTCGTTATTTTGCTCATTAGTTGATGCAGTTTCTTCCTAGCATCAATGGTCTTTACATTTTGGCATGTTTTTGCAGTGACTGGTACTGGTTGTTCCTTTCCATGTTTAGTGTTTCCTTCAGGAGCTCTTGTAGGGCAAGCCTGGTGGTGACAGAATCTCTCAGCATGTGCTTGTCTGTAAAGGATTTTATTTCTCCTTCACTTAGGAAACTTAGTTTGGCTGGGTATGAAATTCTGGGTTGAAAATTCTTTTCTTTAAGAATGTTGAATATTGGCCCCCACTCTGTTCTGGCTTGGAGAGTTTCTGCCGAGAGATCTGCTGTTAGTCTGATGGGCTTCCCTTTGTGTGTAACCTGACCTTTCTCTCTGGCTGCCCTTTACATTTTTTCCTTCATTTCAACTTTGGTGAATCTGACAATTACGTGTCTTGGAGTTGCTCTTCTCAAGGAGTGTCTTTGTGGCGTTCTCTGTATTTCCTGAATTTGAATGTTGGCCTGCCTTGCTAGGTTGGGGAAGTTCTCCTGGATAATATCCTGCAGAGTGTTTTCCAACTTGGTTCCATTCTCCTCGTCACTTTCAGGTTCACCAGTCAGACGTAGATTTGGTCTTTTCACATAGTCCCATATTTCTTGGAGGCTTTGTTCGTTTCTTTTTACTCTTTTTTCTCTAAACTTCTCTTCTCGCTTCATTTCATTCATTTGATCTTCAGTCACTGATACCCTTTCTTCCAGTTGATCAAGTCGGTTACGGAAGCTTGTGCATTTATCACGTAGTTCTTGTGTCATGGTTTTCATCTCTATCAGGTCATTAAGGACTTGGTTATTCTAGTTAGCCATTCGTCAAATCTTTTTTCAGGGTTTTTAGTTTCTTTTCCATGGGTTTGAACTTCCTCCTTTAGCTCGGAGAAGTTTGATTGTCTGAAGTCTTCCTCTCCAACTCATCAAAGTCATTCTCTTTCCAGCTTTGTTCCGTTGCTGTCGAGGAACTGCGTTCCTTTGGAGGGGGAGAGGTGCTGTGATTTTTAGAATTTCCAACTTTTCTGTACTGCTTTTTCCCCGTCTTTGTAGTTTTTATCTACATTTGGTCATTGATGATAGTGACATACAGATAGGGTTTTGGTGTGGATGTCCTTTCTGTTTGTTATTTTTCCTTCTAACAGTCAGGACCCTCAACTGCAGGTCTGTTGGAGTTTGCTGGAGGTCCACTCCAGACCCTGTTTGCCTGGGTATCAGCAGTGGAGGCCGCAGAGGAATGAATATTGCTTTGCTGTCTGATCGTTCCTCTGGAAGCTTCTTCGTCTCAGAGATATATCCGGCCACGTGAGGTGTGAGGTGTCAGTCTGCCCCTAGTGGGGGATGTCTCCCAGTTAGGCTACTCAGGTCAGGGACCCACTTGAGCAGACAGACTGTCCATTCTCAGGTCTCAAACTCCGTGCTGGGAAAACTACTACTCTTCAAAGCTGTCAGACGGGGACATTTACATCTGCAGAGGTTTCTGCTGCCTTTTGTTTGGCTATGCCCTGTCTCCAGAGGTGGAGTCTACAGGCCGGCCTCCTTGAGCTGTGGTGTTCCAGCTTCCTGGCAGCCTTGTTTACCTACTTAAGCCTCACCAATGGCAGGTGCCCCTCTCCCAGCCTCGCTGCCACCTTGCAGTTAGATCTCAGACTGCTGTGCTAGCAGTGAGGGAGGCTCCGTGGGCATGGGACCCTCCGAGCCAGGCACAGGATATAATCTCCTGGTGTACCCTTTGCTGAGACCCTTGGTAAAGCGCAGTATTAGGGTGGAAGTGACCCAATTTTCCAGGTCTTGTGTGTCTCGGTTTCCTTTGACTAGGAAAGGGAATTCCCTTCCCCCTTGCGCTTCCCAGGTAAGGCGATGCCTTGCCCTGCTTCGGCTCTCACTCGTTGGGCTGCACCCACTGTCCAACACGCCCCAGTGAGATGAACCTGGTACCTCAGTTGGAAATGCAGAAATCACCCGTCTTCCATGTTGCTCACGCTGGGAGCTGGAGGCTGGAGCTGTTCCTATTCGGCCATCTTGGCGCGGATCCCCTCACCTTTACCCTTTTAAAAAACAATTTTTTTTTTGAGAAGGAGTCTCGCTCTGTTGTCCAGGCTGGAGTGCAGTGGTGTCATCTCCGCTCACTGCAAGCTCCACCTCCTGGGTTCACGCCAGTCTCCTGCCTCAGCCTTCTGAGTAGCTGGGACTACAGGCGCCCACCACCACTTTTGTATTTTTAGTAGAGACGGAGTTTCACTGTGTTAGCCAGGATGGTCTCTATCTCCTGACCTCGTGATCCGCCCACCTTGGCCTCCCAAAGTTCTGGGATTACAGGCGTGAGCCGCCATGCCCGGCAAAAGCAATTTTTTTAGAAATGGGTTCTCGCTGTGTTGCCTAGGCTGATCTTGAACTCCTGGCCTCAAGCTGCCAAACTCCTACCTCAGCCTGCCAAACGGATGGGATTAGGATGTGAACCACCATGCCTGCCATACTTTTATCCTTTTCAAGATTGGATCATCTCCTTTCTGCTCCTGGAAGTAGTGGATTCAAATGATCACTCGTAAATACCTTTTCCAGCCCAGGACTCTCCTGTCCAGAGTGTTAGTCCGGAGGGAATGTGTGATGAGGCCACGGGAGTTAGATGACAACGTGTTGAGCTTTGTCTCAGCTCTGCCATTTGCAGGCCATCTGGGTGAGCAGCCTTACCTGCCTCCCTGTGTGGTAGGTGCTGAGATCATCACAGGATGCTTCTCCTGGCCCCATGTGCAGTCTGACTGGCTGCTGTCACCACAGCCAGGCCCCCCCAGTGCTGTGTGCTGCTTGCCCACCACCCAGGTCTGACTCTTATCATTAACTTGATGACTTTTTTTTTCTTCCCTTTTTATATCTAGTCAGTAAATCATAATTTTTCTGATTAATTTTGTAAAGTTTTTCTTTTTTTTTTGAGATGATGTCTCGCTCTGTTGCCCAGGCTGGTGTGCAGTGGCGTGATCTCGGCTCACTGCAGCCTCCACCTCCTGAGTACCTGGGACTACAAGTGTGTACCACCACGCCCAGCTAATTTTGTATTTTTAGTAGAGACGGGATTTCTCAGTGTTGGTCAGGCTGGTCTCTAACTCCCATCCTCAGGTGATCCATGTGCCTTGGCCTCCTAAAGTGCTGGGATCGCAGGCGTGAGCCACCTCGCCTGGCATAATCACCCTTTTATATATAATTTCATCCATTTTCTTTACATTTAATTATCTAATTTACTAAAAATAGCTGGCAAAAATAGTTATTTTAAAAGAACTTGTGGTGTAGATGCTATTGTTAAATTTTCAATCTGTTCTTGTTTTATGGGGTTTACTAATTATGCTTACTTCATTCCCATATGCTAATGAATGGTTATGGGATTATTCTTTTGTTTGATAGAACGGACACAGAAATCGAGGTGCAAGCTCAAAAAGAGATGGGACCAGCAGCCAGTAAGGATTGCGTGCCCTGTGGTCGACCTTGACGTGTGCCGCTCTCGTGGAATGCTTCAGGGAACTTTCTTACTGGCTCCAGTGATGGCCAGTCCGTGGGAATCAGTTATAGATATACTTCATTTTCTCTAGATTTTACCCCTTAGCCCCTCCAAATGCGTTGATATGTTTTAGGAATACTAGAGGAGCTTGGAAACTTAATATGAAATTATTAGCTTTTTAGTTTGCCTTTTAAATTAATTATATTTATTTTTATTTTTTCTGATCTGTTTTTGTCCTTTTTAACATTTGCTCATGCAAAATTAGAAAATTGGTACTGACTTTGGGGAGAATAATTCACTTGGGAGCCTCTTCATGTGCAAGAGGGCATCCTCCCTGCCTGAAGCTAAAGATCCACAGCTGGGCGGTTTCGCCCCTTTATAGACCTGAGCAAACTGTTCTGGTTCACAGCCACTAAAAGCAGGACATGCCAGCAAGTCCCCCTCTGCCCATTGTTTGTCGCTTGTGAACACCCAGGAGGGAACATTCCACCCTGAGGCCTTGGCAGAGACCCCCAGAGCTGGGGGTGGGGGCCAGCCCTGGTTGGAATTTCCTGTCTACCTTTTAGTTGCAGTGTTGGGTGGCCTTTCGCTAAAGCAATGATGATAATTCCTGTGTCGTGTGGGTTTTGCGAAGACTATAGATTAGTTGAAGTTTCTGTATAAACTCTTTTTTTTATTGAGACAAAGTCTCACTTTGTCACCAAGGCTAGAGTGCAGTGGCACGATCTTGGCTCACTGCAACCTTCGCCTCCCAGATTCAAGCTGTTCTTCTGCCTCAGCCTCCTGAGTAACTGGAACTACAGGCACACACCACCACGCCCAGCTAATTTTTGTATTTTTGGTAGAGATGGGGTTTTGCCATGTTGGCTTGGCTGGTATCGAACTCCTGGCCTCAAGTGAGCCACCCGCTTTGGCCTCCCAAAGTCTGGGATTACAGGCATGAGCCACCGCTCCTGGCCTAAACTCTCATATGTAAGCCCTAAACTTTAATTTGTTCTTTCTCACAATCATATTTTGTAATCCTTTTTCAAAGATTAGAAAACCCAGGTTAAATGTCTTACCCAAATTTTTACAAGTTTGGGCAAAGCTAACACTTAAACCTCGGGTGTCAGTTCCTGGATTTTATACTGCATGTCCACTAGAAGGCACAAGAAGACTTTTTTGCTCAGTTCAGTACTTTTGTTAAACCACATGGTATATTGGTATGAATGAAAGTTTAAAAATTGAGAATCAGTTTGATATTTTGCACATCTTTATTTTAGGTCCTAACTAACATGAAGTGTGATTTAAAAATAAAACATATTTCAAGATAAATCTTTCTTTTAGAAATATCTTTTATTTTATATTTGTATTATATAATTTATATATTATATATTTTATTATATATTATATATTTTATTTTATATTTAATATAAAATAGTATTTCAGATAGACCAATAAAATTATAGAAAATTTCTAGAACTCTGTTTTTTGAGATGGAGTCTTGCTCTGTTGCCTAGGCTGGAGTGCAACGGCATGATCTTGGCTAACTGTAACCTCCACCTCCCTGGTTCAAGCAATTCTGCTGCCTTAGCCTCCCAAGTAGCTGGGATTACAGGCACATGCCACCATGACTGGCTAATTTTTTTGTATTTTTAGTAGAGATGGAGTTTCACCGTGTTTGCCAGACTGGTCCCGAGCTCTTGACCTCAGGCAGTCTGCCCACCTCGGCCTCCCAAAGTGCTGGGATTACAGGCGTGAGCCCTGCACCCGGCCAAGAACTCCTAAAGAATGTAGATTTGCACTCACACACAAGTTTGTTAAAACACGTAATTTCTTCTCTGGAAGGTATTTTCTGTTTTGAATGATTGCTAAAAGAGTAAGAATGCTAGGAAGACTTTAACATTTATTGCTCTAATAAAACATGCTTTGCTAACCTGCAACGGTTTTTTTTTAAAAATTACTTTTTGAGAAAGGGTCTTGCTCTGTCACCCAGGCTGGAGTGCAGTGGCACAGTCATGGCTCACTGTAGCTTCAAACTCCTGGGCTCAAGCAGTCCTCCTGCCTCAGCCTCCCAAGTAGCTGAGACTAAGGCATGTGCCACCATGCCAGGCTAATTTTTTATCTTTGTAGAGATGGGGTCTACTCTGTCGCCCAGGCTGGTCCCAAACTCCTGGCCTTAAGTGATCCTCCTGCCTCAGGCTCCCAAATAGCTGGGATTACAGGTGCAAGTCGTTGCCCTTGGTTATAGTAGTTCTTAATCATATCAAAGTATTGTTAAGAACTTTCACTGATATGGAAAATGTTTTGTTTTTTAAAAGCCCTCATTTAAAAGTAAATTTTGATTTTGATTATGTTTGCTTTCCAGGCATGCTGAGAATTTAGTAAGGAATCACGGAAAAGATAAAGATTCAAGACGGAAGGTAAGGCAGTCTCCACTGAGGATACATCGATTTTATGGTACATTCAGATTAGCCATCATCTTAGTTTGGGCTTCCCCTTGAAAGCAGAGGCTGAGACAGGGCTCATTTGCAGATGGTTTATTTGAGTGGTGATTCCAGAAGGCACACTAGAGACTTACTTTAGGCTAGAAGACACAAATAGGTTGAAAGTAAAAAGCTGGACAAAGAGAATCTGTCAAACAGCAGCTATGAGAGGGCTGGACTGGCTATACTAATATCAGATAAAACAGATTTTGAGACAGAAAGTGTTACTAGAGATAGACAATTCAGAATGACCAAATAATTAGTTCAGCAAGGAGATGTAACAATTGTAAATGAATATTTACCTAACAAGAGGGCCCCAAAACACAAGCAGCAAAACCTGACAGAATTGAAGGGAGAAATAGGCAATTCACAATAGTAGGAACTTTAGCACCCCACTTTCAATCACAGATAGGACAATATTTTATGGTAACAAATTAGGTAATTTAGATGAAAGGACAAATTCCTAGAGACTATCAGTTACTAAAACTGCTAGAAGCAATAGCCTGAACTGACCTATAGTAAGTCGGGAAATTGTGTTTGTGTTAAGAATCTCCCCACAAAGTAGCTCAGGCTCTGATGGCCTCTCTGGCAAATTCTACCAAGCACGTGTTATTAATAGACACTTGTGACTAACACACACGCGTAATCCCTCTCCTTGCATAATTGTTTCCATGTGTTAAGCTACCCTGTGACACGTATTTATGCACCAGGAGAATTGTACCCTGTGCTGAGCTTGTCACTTAGCCCATCAGCGTTTCTCCACAGTCTTCATTATCTCCACCATCTCCATTAGTGTCATAAGAGTAGTCTTCATAACGATTACTTAGTAACTAAAATAGCACACTGTGGAGTTAGGGTTATTATCAAACCATTTTCCTCTTTTTGTTTTGTTATTACAGATAATGTGGCAAGCATATTTTGAATCTTATGAATTATTTCTGGAGAATAATTTTTTCTTTTTTGGTAGTTATCTGAAACCCATGACCTTGAGGTAGTCATATTTAACAATTTTGTGCCATATATGTATATATATGTTGAGTTGGAGTCTTGCTCTGTCTCCCAGGCTGGAGTGCAATGGCGTGATCTCAGCTCACCTCAGCCTCCGCCTCCTGGGTTCAAGTGATTCGTGCCTCAGCCTTCTGAGTAGCTGGGATCACAGGCATGCGCCACCGCACCCAGCTAATTTTTGTTTTTTTAGTAGAGACAGGGTTTCACCATGTTGGCCAGGCTGATCTTGAACTCCTGACCTCAGGTGATCCGCCTGCTTCGGCCTCCCAAAGTGCTGGGATGACAGGCAGGAGCCACCGTGCTCAGCCTTCGTGCCATATTTGTATGAATTACTTTATTCTATATCCGTACACAAACATAATTTTACATAAATTAGGCCATACAGCACCTGTTGTTTGATGCGGATGTTTTGTTTGTTTGATTTTGGTGCTGGTGGTGGTGGGATTGCTTATTATCTGGCTATAGCCACACGTTTACCACAGAAAAAAAAGACCTACAAATATTTCTCATATGATCTTTTATGATCATATATTGGTATATGTATATTTGGGAATTTGGAAGCCAGTTTTAAACATTTACACACACACACAAACACACACACAGCCCTCCTGTTTTTCCTAGTTCATTGTGGAACTCCCTCCAGTTTGGATGTTATGGATCTACTGTGTTATTTTTGTGAATACATTTCTTGAAGTGGAATTGTGGAATTATTGGATGAAAACATATAGATTTATTTTCCTATTTTTTTCATGTTTCCCAATTTTTTCTCTAAGCTCCAGGTTGGCATTGTTAACTAGAATTATAACGTGAGCCACTTTATAATTTTAAATTTTATTTTTTATTTTTATTTAAAAAAATATGCCAGATGTTTGAGACCAGCCTGGGCAACACAGGAAGTCCTCATCTGTATAAAAACAACAACAACAGAAAATGTAAAAAGGCCAGGCGTGGTGGCTGAGGCCTGTAACCCCAGCACTTTGGGAGGCCAAGGCAGAGGCATCACCTGAGGTCAGGAGTTCGAGACCAGCCTGGCCAACGTGGTGAAACTCCATCTCTACTCAAAATGCAAAAATCAGCCAGGCGTGGTGGTGGACTCCTGTAATCCCAGCTACTTGGGAGGCTGAGGCAGGAGAATTGCTTGAACCCAGGAGGTGGAAATTGCAGTGAGCCGAGATCGCATCACTGCATTCCAGCCTGGGCCACGGAGTGAGACTCCATCTCAAAAAAAAAAAAAGTAGAGGTGGGGTCTTGCTATGTTGCCCAGACTGGTCTTGCACTTCTGGGCTCAGGTGATCCTCCTGCCTCAGCCTCCTAAAGTACTGGGATTATAGGTGTGAGCCACCACAACTGGCCTATAATTTTATGTTTTCTTATAAACATACAAAAGGAACATGAAATTAATTTTATAACATCTTATATAATCCAATAAATCTAAAATAGTATCCATGCAACCTGTAATCAGTATAAAAATTATCAATGAGGTAACCAATGGAATATTTTACATTCTTTTTTTTTTCTTTTCCAGAGGAGTAAAATATATGATGTGTTTTTTTCTAGAAAAATTTCAGTTGATTGTGAACGTATTTAACAGCTTGTTTGGCTCTGATTAGATCCACATTTTACAGCAGCAACACTGAATTTATCTTGATCTTCAGCATTTATGGAATGCCTACTATGTGCCAGAATAGTTTTCTGGACACATGGAAAGTTCTTTTTCTGTTTTCTTCGTGAATAATACATTATATTGTCACCAGTTTTAGACACTGCCTAGTTTTGGGTAGTCACTTGGTTTTTTTTTTTTTTTTTTGAGACTGAGTTTCGCTCTTGTCGCCCAGGCTGGAGTGCAGTGGTGCGATCTCAGCTCACCACAACGTCTGCCTCCTGGGTTCAAGAGATTATCCTGCCTCAGCCTCCCAAGTGGCTGGGATTGCAGGTGCCTGCCACCCTGCCTGGCTAATTTTTTTTATTTTTAGTAGAGACAGGATTTCACCGTGTTGGCTAGGCTGGTCTCAAACTCCTGACCTCAGGTGATCTGAGTAGTGACTTCTAAGGGCATAGATCTTCCTAGCGTCGTTGACAAAGGTGACATTTGCAAGGCTTTTTCTTCATCACATACAGGGATCCGGGCTTCTTGTGTGTCCTTTCATCCGGTCCTCTCACTGCTGCTGTGAAGCAGATGCCGTAATTCTGATTTTTCAGAAGAGAAAGCTGAGGCACAGAGGGTTGAAGATACTTGCTCTAAGCTCTTAAGTCACACAGTTTGTCAGCCACTAGGCTGGGACCCGCATTCCAGAGCGTTAGTTTCGCAGTCTGTGCACCTGTGAAATCTCACCTGTGTCCTGTCTGCTGAGGGCTGGTGGGCTCTGCGGGGAGCTGCGTGTCTCCTGGAATCTCACCTGTGTCCTGGCTGATGGGGCTGTTCTCTCTCCATTAGCATGGCCACGAGGAAGGCTCTTCCGTGTGGTGGAAGCTGGACCAGAGGCCAGGAGGCGACGAAACTGTGGTAAGGAGAGTACTTCGTCTTACAGTTTTGCAATCCTGTCTCAGCACAGATTTCCACTCACATTTCCTTGCTTTCCTGTCAGCATTTTACTAGTGTAATTATTGTCCCTTCCAGACAGCAGAACATGAGCATGAAGGGACAGATGAGATTTTCATATGAAATTCACACTTGGAGTTGTTTGAAGTCCTTGGTCTTGTTGAAAGCCATCTGGGTTATGGGGATCAAGGAATGTAACTGGGTTGTGTGCACACCATCAGGTACTCGAGCCTCTTTCTTCCTGGAAGAGGAGAGGATTTTGCAAAGAAATTGGAGGGAAGAGGTTTAGGGTGAATGAACAGACAGCCTTCTCGTTGTTGTTCTGTGTAAGTTGAAGAAAGTGAGGAGATTTGAAGACACCTAATAGAGAAATCACAAAAGACATGATCCAGGCCGTGATTGCTGAGAATTATACAAGGTTATTAATAATTTTTCAGAATATATATGCAAAACCAGAGAGATCACGGAATTGTAAGTATCCTCATGAGGGAGGACTTGTGGACGGGGCCTCTGAAGGACGTAGTGCAGAGCTTGATGGAGAGCTCGTGGGGCTCTCCTTGGGCGGGTGAACTCCGGGTGATGGGGGTTTCTTGTTCCTTCTCAGGGGTGTGTCCCCCAGTGTGGTTCTAGCTCTGCACAGAAGTGACAGTGTCTGCTCCTTTCCCCACTGTCTCCTGACCTGGCTGAGTACCTGGCCCACACTAAGTGTGTTGTAAGTGTTTGCAGAGTGGATGAATTGTAGTTTCAAAATCCTGGCCAGACATAGGACATGACTAAGAGCCACTGGGTCTGCTGAGTTGAGCAGGAATAAGAAATGTGATGCTATTAGTTTTCATTTAAAATTCCTGTTTTTGTTCTTTTTGTCAGTCAGCAGGTGTTGTATTTATTGATACAATAAATGTATATATTATTTAATATAATGTACAATGACTTTATATGATAATGTACCAAGAGGACCTTATTTATTTTTTATAAGACTTTATTATTTTTTATTTTATATTTATTTTGAGACAGGCTCGCTCTGTTGCCCAGGCTGGGCACAATCATAGCTCAATGCAGCCTCAGACTCTTGGGCTCAAGTGATTCTCCTGACTCAGCCTTTCAAGTAGTTGGGACCATAGGCATAAGACACTACTCTTGGCTAAGACCTTTTTTTTTTTAAGAGCAGTTTTTAAGTTTCCATCAAAATTGAGAGGAAGGGACTAGGCATAGGCTCACCCCTGTAATCCCAGTACTTTGGGAGGCCGAAGTGGGCAGATCACCTGAGGTCAGGAGTTCGAGACCAACCTGGCCAACATGGCGAAACCCCATCTACTAAAAATACAAAATTAGTGGGGCGTGGTGGCGGGTGCCTATAATCCCAGCTACTCGGGAGGCTGAGGCAGGAGAATTGCTTGAACCCAGGAGGTGCAGGTTGCAGTGAGCTGAGATTGAGCCATTGTACTCAGGCTCAGCCATTGTACATCATGCAGAGTGGTTGCACTGCCCTAACAAGAGCAAAACTCCATCTCAAAAAAAAAAAATATTGACACGAAGATACAAAGATTTCCCATATACTCCCTCGCCCCCCGCACATGAATAGCCTTCCCCATTATCAACATACCCTGGCAGAGTGAAGCCTACATCGATGTGTCATTATCATCGCAGTCCAAGATTTATGTTAGGGTTCACTCTTGACCTTAAACATACTGTGGGTTTGGGCAAATGGGCGGTGATGTGGATCCACCACAGGGCATCATGCAGAGTGGTTGCACTGCCCTAAAAACGCCTGTGCTCCGACTGTTCATCCCTCCCTTCCCCCTTATTCGTGGTAATCAATGATCTTGTCTGTGTCTGCATAGCTTTGCCCTTTCCAGAGTGTCTTATATAGCCACTCCTCAACGTATGACAGGGTTACATCCCAGTAAACCCATAATAAGTTGAAAGTATCACGATTTGAAAATGCATTTAATATGCCTAAACTACCAAAGCTTAGCCCAGCCTACCTTTAATGTGCTCCAAACACTTACCCTACAGTTAGCAAAATCATTTGACACACAACCTATTTTGTAATAAGGTGTTTAATATCTCATATAATGTATTGACTGCAGCACACTGTAGCGTGTTGGTTGTTCAGCCTCTTGGTCACGTGGCTGCCTGGGAGGTGTGGCTGCTGCTGCCGCCAGCATCATAACAGTATCGTACCACATATCATACCGCATATTGTACTGCATGTCACACCGCATATCGTAC
>NC_045441.1:147110271-147127738 GCF_002776525.5 Piliocolobus tephrosceles
ACATATCATACCGCATATTGTACTGCATGTCACACCGCATATCGTACCATATATCACAGTGCATATCCTACCTCGTACCGCGTGTCACACCGTATATCATACCATATGTCATAGTGCATATCCTACCACATTGTACCGCATATTGTACCGCATGTCACACCGTATATCATACCGTATATCATAGTACATATCGTACCGCATATTGTACCGCATGTCACACTGCATATCATACCATATATCACAGTGCATATCCTACCTCATATTGTACTGCGTGTCACACCGTATATCATACCATATGTCATAGTGCATATCGTACCACATATTGTACCGCATGTCACACCGTATATCATACCGTATATCATAGTACATATCGTACCGCATATTGTACCGCATGTCACACTGTATGTCATACCATATATCATAGTGCATAGCCTAACACGTATCATACTGCATATCGTACTGCATGTCACACCGTATATCATGGTGCATATCCTACCGCATATCCTTCTGCATATCATACTGCATGTCGCTAGTCCAGGAAAAAAACAAAATTCAAAGTACAGTTTCCACTCAGAGTGTTTTAATTTCGCACCATTGTTAAGTAAAAAAATCATATGTTGAGTCCTTGTAAGTTGCAGATTGTCTATGGTTGGAATCATACTCTTTGTGACCTTTTCCAGATTGACTTCTTTCACTTAGCGATACGCATTTTAAGGTTCGTCTGTGTCGCTTCAAGGCTTAATAACTCATTTCTCCTAGTGCTGAATAATATCCATTGTAGGGATATACTGCAGGCTACCCACTCACTAACTGGAGGACATCTTGGTTGCTTCCAGGTTTTGGCAAGTATGAATAAATCTGCTGTAAACGTCTGTGTGCACGTTTTTGTGTGAACATGTTTCCAGCTCTACTGGGTAACTGCCAAGGAATGTGATTGCCGGATCATATGATAAGAGTATGTTTAGTTTTGTTAGTAAATTGCCAAGCTGTCCTCCTCAGTGGCCGTAGGATTTTACTTTCCCCAGCAATGAGTGAGAGTTCCTGTAGCTCCACATCCTCCCCTGCGTTTGGTGTTGTGGGTGTTCTGGTTAGGTGGGTAGTGGTATCTCACCGTCCTTTTAATTTGCATTTTCCTGGTGACGTATGATGTGGAGCATCTTTTCATATATTTGTTTGCCATCTGTATATCTTGTTTAGTGGGATGTCTGCTAAGGTCTTCAACCCATTTTTTTAATTGTTGAGTTTTAGGAGGTCTATATGTATTTTGGATAACACTCCTTTATCAGTTGTCTTTTGCAAATATTTTCTCTCAGTCTGTGACATGTCTCATTCCTGTTGACATTGTCTCTTACAGAAGTTTTTAATTTTAATGAAGTCCAGCTTATCAATTTTTTCTTTCATGGATTATGCTTTTGGTGTTGTATCTAAAAAGTCATCTCCATACCTACAGTCATCTAGATTTGTCCTATGCTATTTCCTAAGAGTTTATAGTTTTGCATTTTACACTTAAGTCTGTGATCTGCTTTGAGTGTGTTTTCTTGTAAGGTGTAAGGTCTTTGTCTAGGTCATCGTGTGACTGTTTATTTGTTCCAGAACCATTTTTTGCAGAGACTGTCTTTCATTCATTGTACTGTATTGCCGTTGCTCCCTTTTCAAACATCAGTTGACATATTTATGTGGGTCTACTTCTGGGCTCTTGGTTCTGTTGCATTCATCTATTTGTCCAGTGTTTTCACCAGTACACACTGTCTTGATTGCTATAGCTTTGTAGTGGGTCTTGACATCAGGTCATGTCAGTTCTCCAACTTGTTCTGCTTCAATGTTGTGTTGATTATTCTGGGTCTTCCGCCTCTACATGTAACTTTAGAGCTGGTTTGTCAATATTCATACAATTCTGAAACTTTGATTGAGATTGCATGGAATCTATATGTCAAGATGGGAAAAACGGACATCTTGACAGATTTGAGCCTTATTTGTGAACATGGAATATCTTTGTTTTTGCTTAGCAGAGCTTATAGTTTTCCTCATAGAGATCTTGTACTTGTTGTGTTAGATTTATACCTATTTGAGTTTTGAGGGTGCTAATATAAATAATAATGTGTTTTTAATTTCAGATTCTACTTGTTCCTTGCTGGTGTTTAGGAAAGAAGTTGACTTTTGTGTACTCACCCTTCTGTGACCTTGCTGTAATTGCTTATTATTTCCAGTCGGTTTTTTTGTTATTGTTGTTCAGTTCTTTCAGATTTTCTGCACAGACCATCATACTATCTGTGAAGAAATTGTAATTTCTTCCTTCCCAATCAGTATACTTTTTATTTCCTTTTCTTATTTCATTAGTTAGAACTTCCAGCATGATGCTGACAAGGAGTGGTGAGATGACACATTCTTTTGTTTTCAATCGTAGTGGGAAAACTTTGATTTTCTCACTTAGGTATGATATTGGCTGTATGTTTTTTTATAGATGTTCTTTATCAAGTTGAGGAAATTTCTCTCTATTCCTAGTTTACTAAGAGTTTTATCATTAATGGTTATTGGATTTTGTCAAATGTTTTTTCTCCATTTATGGATATGATCTCATGATTTTTCTCTTTTAGCCTGTTGATTTGATGGGTTACATTAATTGATCCTTGAATGTTGAACCAGGCTTGCATACCTGGGATAAATGCCAGCTGATTGTGGCGTATGATTCTTTTTATTTTTTATCTTTTATTTTTTTGAGGCAGGGTGTTACTCTGTCGCTCAGACTCAAGTGCAGTAGAGTGATCACGGCTCATTGTAGCCTCAACCTCTCATGCTCAAGCAATCTTACCACCTCAGCCTCCTGAGTAGCTGGAACTACAGGCATGAGCCGCCATGCCCAGCTAGTTTTTAAATTTTTTGTAGAGGCAGGGTCTTAAGATCTCACCCAGGCTGGTCTTGAACTCCTGGGCTCAAGTGATCTTACTGCCTTGGCCTCCCAAAGTGCTGGGATTACAGGTGTGAGCCACTGTGCCTGGCCCTGTGTGATTCTTTGTATATATTGTTGGCTTCGATTTGGTACAATTTTGTTGCAGATTTTTGCATCTGTAATCATGAATGATATTGTTCTGTAGTTGTTTTTTTTTTTCTTGTAATATCTTTATCTGGATCATACTGGTCTCATACAATGATTAAGGAAGTATTCTTTCTGCCTCTGTCCCCTGAAAGAGTGTGTAAAGAATTGTATAATTTCTTTTTTTTTTTTTTTTTGAGACAGAGTCTTGCTCTGTCTCCCAGGCTGAAGTGCAGTGGTGTGATCTTGGCTCGCTGCAACCTCCGTCTCCCGGATGCAAGTGATCCTCCTGACTCAACCTCCCGAGTAGCTGGGACTACAGGTGCCTGCCACCACACCCAGTTAATTTTTGTATTTTTAGTAGAGACGGAGTTTCAGCATGTTGGCCAGGCTAGAATCTCCTGACCTCAGGTGATTCACCCATTTCAGATCTGACTGCCTTGGCCTCCCAAAGTGCTGGGATTACAGGTGTGAGCCACTGTGCCCAGGTAAGAATTGTATAATTTCTTTATTAAATATTTGGTAGAATTCACCAGTGCTAGTGCTTTCTAGCACTAGCTGGGCCTTGTGTTTTCTTTTTTAGAAGGTTATTAATTATTGACTCGATTTCTTTAAGAGGTATAGGCCTATTAAATTCTCTGTTTCTTCTAGTGTGAGTTTTAGCA
The DNA here is from genome assembly GCF_002776525.5 of Piliocolobus tephrosceles. Classification (NCBI taxonomy): domain Eukaryota; kingdom Metazoa; phylum Chordata; class Mammalia; order Primates; family Cercopithecidae; genus Piliocolobus; species Piliocolobus tephrosceles. The sequence continues at coordinate 147,113,968 of NC_045441.1, forward strand.
ACTGTGTCTTTCATGAAACTGGCCCATTTTACTAGGTCATCAAATTTATGGGCATAGAGCTGTTCGTGGTATTACCAGATTATCCTTTTAACGTCATGGGATCTGCAGTGATGTCCCTTTTTACTTTTCTGATGCTAATAATGTGGGTCTGCTCTTTTTTTCCTTTAGTTAGCTTGGCCTGGAAGTGTACTGATTTATCAATATTTTCAAAAAAGCCAGCTTTTGATTTCATTGATTTTTCTCTGTTGATTTCCTATTTTTAATTTTATTGATTGCTGCTCTAATATTTCTTTTTTCTGCTTACTTCAGATTTAATTTACTCTTATTTTTCTAGTTAATCCAAGCTTGAAGCTTAGACGATTTATTTTAGATCTTTCTTCTTTTCTAATATATGCATTCAACACTATAAATTGCCCTCTAAGCACTGCTTTTGTGTGCATTCCACAAATTCCGTTAAGTTTGTTTTCATTTTTATTTAGTTCAAAATGCTTTTACATTTCTGAGATTTGTTTTGGAGCCTCTGTGTTATTTAGAAATACGTTGTTTAATCTTCATATATTGTGGAATTTTCCAGTTATTTTTCTGTTACTGATTTCTAATGTGATTCCATTGTGCTCTGAGAGCAGATATATAATTTCTGTTCTTTTATATTTGTTAAGATGTGTTTTATGGCCCAGAATGTGGGCTATCATGGTGAATATTATTTGAGAACTTGACAAGAATGTGTATTCTGCTGCTGTTGGGTGAAGCAGTCTAAAGCTGACCCTTACACCCAGTTCACTGATAGTGCCGTGGAGTTCAGCTATATTCTTACTCATTCTCTGCCTGTTGGGTCTGTCCATTTCTGATAGGGAGATGTTGAAGTCTCCAGCTATAATAGTGGATTCATCTGTTTCTTCTTGCAGTTCTGTTAGTTTTTGCCTTAAATAGTTTGACACTCTGTTGTTAGGCATATACATATTAAGGATTGTTATGTATTTCATTAAAGACATAAAATTGGCATCTTTATCATTGTATAATGCCCTTTATTCATGTTGACTCTCTTTACTTTGAAGTCTGTTGTGTCAGAAATTAATATAAAAACTTTTGCTTTCTTTTGATTAGTGTGAGCATGGTATATTTTCTTCATTTGGGTTTCTTGAAGACAATAAGTAGGTGGATCTTGCTTTTTGATCCTCTCTGACAATCTCTGTCTTGTGATTGGTACATGTAGATCATTGATGTTCAAATGATTATTGATATATTGGATTAGTGTCTACCATATTTGTCACTATTTTTTATTTGTTGCCCTTGTTTTTTGTTCCTGTTTTTGTCTTTCATTCTTTTTTTGCCTTTTGTGGTTTTAATGGAACCTTTTATGATTCTATTTTCTCTCCTATCTTAGCATATCAGTTAAAGGTTCTTTTTTTTTAACTTTTTAAAGTGGTTTTAATACATTTACAATCAATCCAAGTCCACTTTTAAATAAGACTGTACCACTCCCATTCCTTGTATCCTTGCTGTCATTCATTTTACTTGTGTATAAGCCGACATAAGCATGTTATCCCTTGGTATTGGCACAGGATTGGTTGGTTCTTGGACCCCCTGTGGATACTAAAATCTGCAAATGCTCAAGTTCCTTAAATAAAATGGCATAGGATTTGCATATAACCTATGCATGTTCTTCCATGTACTTTAAGTCATCTCTAGATTGCTTATAAAACCTAATACAATGTAAATGCTATGTAAATTGTTGTTATACTATATTTTAAAATTTGTATTATTTTTTATTTTTATTTTTCCAAATATTTTTGGTTTGTGGTTGGTTGAATCCATGGATGTAGAACCCACAGATAAGGAGGGCTAACTATACATATGCGTACACAAACACACACACACACGAATAAATACCTAAGCATATGTAATCAAAACATTTTTGTTACTATTATTCTGAACAAACTGTTTAGATCAATTAAGAAATAGAAAAGGAAGAGTTGTTTCCCTTTATTTATTTTTTCTTCCATGCTTTTCTTTTTTTTATGTTGACCAAGTTTCTGACCTATATTGTTTTCCTTCTGATGTGGTTTGGCTGTGTCCCCACCCAAATCTCAACTTGAATTGTATCTCCCAGAATTCCCATGTTGTGGGAGGGACCCAGGGGGAGGTAATTGAATCATGGGGCCCGGTCTTTCCCGTGCTATTCTTGTGATAGTGAATAAGTTTCATGAGATATGATGGGTTTATCAGGGATTTACACTTTTGCCTCTTCCTCATTTTCTCTTGCTGCCGCCATGTAAGAAGTGCCTTTTGCCTCCTGCCATGATTCTGAGGCCCCCCAGCCATGTGGAACTGGAAGTCCAATTAAACCTCTTTTTCTTCCCAGTCTTTATCAGCAGCGTGAAAACGGACTAATACACCTTCTTTCTGAAGAACTTCTTTTTATGTTGCTTGCAAGACAGGTCTACTGGCAACAAATTCCCTCAATTTTGTTTGAAAGTCTTTATTTCTCCTTCACTTTGGAAGGATAATTTTGTAGAGTATATGTGTAATTTTGGGCTGGTGAATATTTTTCTCTCAGTACTTTAAACATTTCTCTATGCTGTCTTCTTGCTTCATGATATCTGAGAAGTTGAATGTAATTCTTTTTTTTTGAGATGGAGTTTCACTCTCGTTGCCCAGGCTGGAGTGCAATGGTGTGATCTCAGCTCACTGCAACCTCTGCCTCCCAGGTTCAAGTGATTCTCCTGCTTCAGCCTTCTGAGTAGCTGGGATTATAGGCGAGCACTACCGTGCCCAGCTAATTTTTGTGTTTTTGTAGAGATGGGGTTTCACCATGTTGGTTAGGCTAGTCTCAAACTCCTGACCTCAGAATATCCACCTGCCTCGGCCTCCCAAAGTGCAGGGATTATAGGTGTGAGCCTCCATGCCTGGCCTGTAATTCTTATCTATGTTCCTCAGTAAAGTTTTTTTTTCCCCCCATCTGGCTTCTTTCAGGATTTTGTCCTTACCTGTGATTTTCTGTAGTTTTAATATAATATGGCTAGGTGTAGGTTTTTTGACATTGATCTTGGTGTTCTGTGAGCTTCCTGGGTGTGTGGTTTGGTGTCTGACATCAATTTGGAGAAATTCTCAGTCATTATTTTATCAAATATTCTGTTCCTTTCTCTCTTCTTCTGCCATCCCCATTACACACGTGAATACCTTTTGCAGTTGTCCCACAGTTCTTGGATATTTTGTTCTGTTTTTTTTTTTTTTTTTTCCTTCTCGCTTTTTGTTCTCTTTGCTGTTGAGTTTTGGGGGTTTCTATTGAGGTATCATCAAGCACAGAGACTTTTTTCTTCAGCTGTGTCCAGTTTACTAGTGAGCCCATCAAAGTTGTTCTTCCCTTCTGTTTCTGTTGTTTTTGACCTCAAACTTCCGTTCTGGTTCTCTCTTAGGCTTTCCATCTCTCTGCTTGCGTGCTATGAACTTTATCTATTAGAGCTCTTAGGAAGTTACTCAGTTGTTTTAAGTTCCTGTTCTGACAATTCCAGCATCCCTGCCATGTCTGGAACTGGTGCTTGCTCTGTCTCTTCAAACTGTATTTTCTGCTTTCTAGTATGCCTTGTAATTTCTTCTTGATTGTGCAGTGGAGCGATCTTGGCTCACTGCAGCCTCTGCCCTCCAGGCTCAAGCAGTCCTCTCACCTCTGCCTCCGGAGTAGCTGGGACCATAGGTGCACACCACCATGCCCAGCTAATTGTTTGTATGTTTGGTAGAGATGAGGTTTCGCCATGTTGCCCCTACTGGTCTCCAGCTCCTGAGTTCAAGTAATCTGCCTGCCTTGACCTCCCAGATTGCTGGGATTAAAGGTGTGAGTCACAGTGCCTGACCTGTTTCTCTGTCTTTAACGGTGTAGATAAGCTGAGCACTGTTCAGCGGGGAATATATTCACGGATAAGAAATGGATTGCTGCACGTTTGAAGTTCATTTTTAAAACACTTAAACAAATTTTAGCCACCAGAATTATAGAGGTTTCCCAAAAAGGATGTTTACTATATTCTCTTTTTGGTCCTACCTATAAGTTAGCAAGGGTATTTCTTAAAGGAATTTAACATTATATTGGTTTTAAAAATACTTAGAGTTTCAAATTAGCAACATCACATGAATCTCAAAAAAACATATGTTTTCCCAGCCTGTTTGCAATATTCAAGTTTATGATTGAATTTTTTGATTTCATGTTTGATTTTTACCTCTAGGAAATGGAAAAGGAAGAAACTGATTTAGAACATGCTAGAGCTGATGCATATATAGCCAGTTGTGAAGATGATTTTGAAGTATGTATAAAAGTTAAAACTTTCCTTAGCTTAAAAATCATTTATTCTTAAAAATCAGCTTATATATAGTAAATTTAATGCCCTTTTTATTCTTTTTATTAATCCTAATACTCAGTATCTGTCTAGGTTTGATTTAGGTCAAGCTGTTACCTATAAAATGCTTGCTATAATTCTACCAATACTTACCAATATGATGTAATTAAATGATTTTATAATTTAACTCATTTAAGTGCACTGCATAAAAAAGTGTGTATGTAGGTATCTATAAAAATACATATACTTTCACATTCTCAGTACAAGTGTCTGCACATGATGGTAATTGATAGGTCTTCTGTATATGGTTCTGTATTGTGTGATTTATTTTTAGAGAAATAAAGGTAGCAGTTTGTATAGATGTATCTTCAAAAACATTAAAGTCAGGGAACTATAAATGTCTTAGCTGTAATAAGGACATTGTCTGTTTTAAGTTATAAGCTGTCATGTTTTGTTCAGTAAGAGTGATAACGTAAAGTCAGTTTGTCTTAAAGCGTTCCAAAAGATTGTTACTGTTTGCAGGACTACGAAGATGACTTTGAGGTTTGTGATGATGATGATGATGATGAAAGCAGTAATGAACCTGAGTCAAGAGAAGAAATGGAAGAACTTCCTTTAGCTCAAAAAAGGGAAATACAAGAAATTCAAAGAGCTATTAATGCAGAAAATGAAAGGATTGGCGAGTTATCTTTGAAACTGTTTCAGAAGCAAAGTAGAACAGAATTTGAAAAGGAGCCCAGGACAGGTAAACAAATCAATGCTACTGATAGTGTCCATGCTCTTAGGGCTCTGTGTACTGAGCCCTCACAGATGCCGTCACACACAGGCCTGCTCTAATAAGGTGGGCAGAGAAGTAACATCTTCCACGTGCTGGTGGTGCTGTGCCCTTGCAACTACCACATAGGAGGCCCCCCGAAGACTTGAGCACAAGCACGTCAAGAATTCTCTTACACAGAGAAGTTGCACATCACTTTCTGCTCAGCGCCCAGGCCTTAGGTTAGCTAAGGGCGCTGTGGCCCCACTCAGTGAGCACTGATGCTCCTGTTCTCCAGAGGGAGCTGAGGACACTGTGGCCCTCCTCAGTGGGCAGCCTGGCTTGTGTTTTCTTTGCAACCAGCGTTTTATCTCTGTGAGCACGTGCTCCTATTTTTCCTGATGATGTGCTCATTGAGTGTCCGCAGAGGAATCATCATGGTTTTCCCTGGAGGTGTGGCAGTGCCCGCCAGTGGGTGCCTTCATGAGGCACGTGGTGACTGAGGGTTTGAGGTGCCTGTCAAGTCTTAGGACACAGTCGGACTGAGCCTGACACGAAGCATGCTCTTGATTCATTCTTTTTTCCTACAAGGACCTTTTTAAATGAAATTTAGAAATGTATTTTTTCTCCAAATTCTTAGCATCAGGATATAATGTTACTTGTAAGAGTAGGAATTAATGTTTCAAATCGCTTTAAAGGACAACTGTGACTTTCTGATAAAACATGGGCACTGAGGGTAAAATAGGATAATGTTAAAATATTATTTGATGACATACTACTTTAAATTATCTAGTAAAATATTCAGTAATAGATGCAGTTAATTATAGTTAGTAATTATTATGATGCACTAATACAAATGAAGGTTTTGCAGAATGATTCTTTGTCTCACATTTTGTGCCTGCTGCAGAGATGGCAGAACTCAGCTGGGCAGTGCTGATAGAGCGTTCTTTAAACTTATAGCAAAAGGGCACCTGTCCTGGTAGAGGTAAGGATCTGCTCCTTCTTCAGCCCTGTTGCCCAGCTGAGGCTCAGGGACTGTTTCCCTCAGTTGCCCGTGGAATAGCACTGCACACAGGGAGGGTCTGTGTGCCACCAACACACAGGATTTCCTGAGAGCATTAAAGCTCGTCTGCTCTGGAGTTGCTGAGAAGTGAGCAGGATTTTATTCTTAACATTACTGGTTTTCTTAGCAGATCTATGAATAACCTTTTTTTGTTACTCATTTTCTACATTTATGCTTAGTGTTATTTCTTCATTAGCCTCATTTACAAGATTAGAATTTACAACTCTCAATATAAGAGATTATTTTTGGCGTATTTCTTATCTGAAAGAGTTATTCACTGCCATATACATTGCTCCAGGTAAAGCTGGAGCTGCTTTCTTGGCCCTGTTTCATGTTGAGCTGGCACCGGTGGACGGTTGTAAAGGCTAGCACAGCACTGATGTCGTGGTCTGTGCTGAAGCAGGAATCACGGAGCCATGCTGACCCCGGGATTTCAGATAACTGACTAGCTGTGTGATCTTGGGCAGTTACTTAACCTCTCTGTGCCTCATTTTCCTTAACTGAAATGAGCCTCAGACTTTCTTTAGGGTTGTTGTGAAGATTAAACAAGCTAAACATGGAAGGTGCTTAAAGGAGTGGCAGGCACCTTCTGAGTGCTAAGCACCATCCGCTGCTGTTTTGTGGAATTCATCAAGCAGCTGGTACCGTTTTGTTTCTGTGTCCTCCTTGGCTATACCCTGCTGCACCCAGTGGTGCTTGGACTACTTGGTTATAAACTGCACACCTTATCCTTTTTTGGGGCAGTAGGAAACCATTTGGTAAATAACTTTTTCCCATGCATTGAAGTTACACCATGGTGTTGGAAAGCCTGTGTACACTTCCAAAAGGTAAATGGTCCACTTGGTCAGTGAAGGAGTCTTTGCTGAGCGCTGATGCCTTGCACAGAGGTGTGGGCTCTGCTCCAGGGATGTCTTTGTTCAAGTCTTAATTCTGTAACTTTAAACGTTTTCTCATTTTTAAAAACAGCCACATCTTATAATGTCTGTGTGGTGCTCTGTAATTGTTCATAAACGTGGCCTGCTGTGGTCCGTATCACATCCTGTACGACAGATGTCCGACAATAAGGGACCTGAGATGCAGAGGTGAAGTAACCCATGGTCATGAAGCAAGTAGCGGGCAGTGCTGGGATTGAGCTCAGGCCCCTGACCCAGACAGGCACCTCCAGAGCCACACCCTCTGCATCACTGGCCTGCAAGCTTTGTTGTGAAGATCAGATGAGATAATGTGTGGGAAAGGTCTATGAGAGTTTAATAAAACTGTAAGACAGTAGGACAAGTGCAAACCAACATCCAAAAGGAATGAAAAGACAGTAAGATGCAGTAGAAATAAATACACAAACAAATATGCAGATAAGTATGTACAGGAAGCCATAGAAATCCTTAGGGGGAAAGAGGTGGATTGAGGAATGGTTTGTGTCCATTACTAAGGATTATGGATGGAGTTGTTTGTTCTTGTCTTTCTTTCTTCCCTTTTTTTTTCCCCCCTGAGACAGAGTCTCACTGTCTCCCATGCTGGAATACAGTGGTGTGATCTCTGCTCACGGCAGCCTCCATTTCCTGGATGCAAGCGATTCCTCTGCTTCAGCCTCCCAAGCAGCTGGGACTACAGGCACCCTCCACCACACCTGGCTGATTTTTGTATTTTTAGTAGAGATGGGGTTTTGCCACGTTGGCCAGGCTGGTCTGGAACTCCAGCCCTCAAGTGATCCGCCTGCCTGGGCCTCCCAAAGGGCTGGGATTACAGGCATGAGCCATCACACCTGGCCAGGTTGTTCATTCTTATATAATATGAACCTTTTCCATCAGCCTGACAATTTGATAATCTAGTCACATCTTCAGAAATTTTAGAAATTCTTCTGAGGAAGCTCATGCCTGCATTCTCTTTTGTTTTGTGCCCTTTGACATATTAAGTAATGATTCAATATTCATTTACACTTGTTTCTGTTTTTTAGCAATTTTGTATGTCCTTGTTCTACTTCCCTTACTAAAAGATAATCTGGTTTTTCTTGCAGAATGGGCCTAGAACTGCATCTTTTGTGCATTCTTAAGTATTTCTAAAACTCTTTAAACGTGTGAGTGATACATACAACAGATTATCAGTGAATTTTGCTTTGTTGCCTGAAACTTTTAGATGAAATAAGCAAGAGAGGTCTCTTAAATGCTTGTGGAAGATGTTTGTCATTAGTTGAAGGGTTTATTGACCATAATTGTTATATACGCCTATAATTGTTTTACTCCGGATATTTTTTTGCTTGGAAGACATATTTCAGTGTTGCAAAAATAGTGTTTTTCTCCCTCATACAGATACAAACAGTTCCCCTTCCAGAGCCTCCGTTTGTGGAATTTTTGTGGATTTTGCCTCAGCTTCACACCGTCAAAAGAGTCGGACTCAGGCCCTTAAGCAAAAGTAGGTGTATTGGGAAAGCAGCCAAAGGGGCTCAGGGTTTTAGCATACTTTCTTTCACATACTTTTAAAAAATCGAGTTTTCAGTTGCATTTTTACTACTGTGTTTTGGGGTATATGACTTAATTTGTACTACACTTCTCTTTGTGTTGATGTCTTATGTTAGTAGAGCAGGCGTGTGAGCTGCTACGTACCATGTGCTGGGATATATGACTTAATTTGTACTACGCTTCTCTTTGTGTTGGTGTCTTATAGTTAGTAGAGCAGGTGTGTGAGCTGCCACGCACCATGTGCTGATGCTGGATGTTTGTCCTTACGTTTGTGGTGGACACTTGGAGCTACCCTGGGAATAAATGGAGAAATGTGTAAAATTTAGAAATCTGTAAAAGATATATTTTCAAGTCAAAGGTCTATTGTACTAAGCCCAAATATGACTGAGGAGTAAATGAAAAAAATAAAGATTTTTTTTTTGAGACAGAGTTTTACTCTTGTTGCCCAGGCTGAAGTGCAGTGGTACAATCTCAGCTCACTGCAACCTCTGCCTCCCAGGTTCAAGTGATTCTCCTGCCTCAGCCTCCTGAGTAGCTGGGATTATAGGCGCCTGCCACCACGCCTGGCTAATTTTGTGTTTTTAGTAGAGACAGGGTTTCTCCATGTTGGTCAGGCTGGTCTCGAACTCCTGACCTCAGGTGATCCGCCTGCCTCGGCCTCCCAAAGTGCTGGGATTACAGGCATGAGCCACCGTGCCTGGCTAAAAAATAAAGATTTTTAAAAGTGGGTTTAAAATCTCTTTATCACCTGGCTTAGTTCATGGCCTTAATAAGTACTCAATAAGTATTTACTAAATGAAAGAATCAATCATTAATAATAAAAGTGGCTGGGCATGGTGGTATATGCCTATAATCCCAGCACTTTGAGCACAGGAGTTCAAGACTGGGTCTGAGCAACATAGTGAGACGCACCTATGGTCCCAGCCCCTGGGGGGTGCTGAGGTGGGAGATAGCTTGAGTCTGACAGGTCGAGGCTGCACTGAGCCGTGACTGCACCATTGCCCTCTAGCCTGGGTGGCAGAGCGAGACTCTGTCTCAAAATAGAAAAAAAAATAGTAATAAAGGTAACAGTTTTCACAGCAGTTTTGCTGCCCTTATATTTTGGGTCTCCTGTGGAGGTAACAAAACTAGTTTCTGGCCTCATGTCTTTTTTTTTTTTTTAACCTGATTCAAGTTCTCAGAAAAGTACATATGGTTTAATGCAATTTTTATAAACCCTGAAATAAAGCTACACAGTATGTTGTTTAGACTCATATAAATATGAGATAAAATTATATTTTGAAAAACAAGAAAATGATAACCACAAAATTCAGTCTAGTAATTGTTGTGGGCAGTGGGGGATCTGGGAATGTGTCAGGGAGGAGCCACTAAGTAGATGCAGGTCATTGGTTGCCTTCCCTCCCTTTCCCTTTCCCTTTCCCTTTCCCTTTCCCTTCCCTTTTCTTTATTTTACGTCTTCTGCTTTTGAGACAGGATCTCGCTCTGGCACCCAGGCTAGAATGCCGTGTCATGATCTTGGTTCACTGCAGCCTTGACCTCCTGGGCTCAGGTGACCCTCCACATCAGCCTCCCGAGTGGCTGGGATTACAGGTGTGCACCACCACACCCAGCTAATTTTTATATTTTTTTATGTAGAGACAGGGTCTCGCCATGTTGCCCAGGCTGGTCTTGAACTCCTGGGCTCAAGCAGTCCACCCACCTCAGCCTCCCAAAGTACTGGGATTACAGGTGTGAGCCACCGTGCCTGGCTGGTAATCTAGTAATTGGTAGTTTTCTAGTTAGGTAGGTCCTAGGACCTGTTAACTAGATTGATATATAGTGTACAAGTAGATTATATGAATTATTTTGAATCAAAAATTATATTAAATATTTCAAAAGAAACATTTAAGAAATGAAAGGCTGAAACATAAAGGCATGGATGATAAATAAAAGTAAAAAAGTGTTTGAGAAAAACGTAGGAGTCCACACTTTATAGGAGTGTGGGTGAGTTCTGGCATTTGTGTGTTGTAAGGAAACACAGAGAAGAAAAGTAGTATAGAGGAACTTTTACTACTAGATATACATTTAGTAAATCAACTTGGAATTTGAGGGAAAACAGATACCTGCTTCACACTATACCCAAGATATATTCCAAATTGATTTTTTAAAAAATGAAAAAAAGAGCATAGATAGTGTGCTTATTTCAGTGATAAGAAAGGACTTTCTAAGAATAAAAAGAATAAAAATGAAAAAATAAAAATTACTGGAATGTACCTCAAAAATTAAATTTCTGTAAGGTACAATTGTCCATAAATTTGACAAAATTTAAAGGTAATTAACCAATTGGGAAAATACATTTGTAAAATAGAGACTTATTATCCCTAATGCATAAAATGTTTTTATAATAGCAAAGTTAAATAGCCCTAGTTAAAAATGGGCATAGATCATATAAGACTCGAGATCCAGTTACGAAAACAAAAACTGATTTGGGCATTAAACAGAAGGATGTGAGACAGGGAGCGAATTCCATGGGTGTTGGAAGAGCTGAGCTTCAGCAGGGCCCAGGAGCAGCTCAGAGATTCGCCGCAGCAGGAGCCACCACTTCCCCTGAGCCGGAGAGGCTGGGCAGTCAGCAGTCGGGAGCCGGAGCCATGGCCGGCCTGCTGGAGCCACAGGAAAAACCTGTCAGTGGCTCAAGGTAGAGAGGTAGGGAGAAAAGTAATGTGTTTGCTTATTTTCTCTTACATTATTTCCCCAGTCTCTCACCAGATGGTCCCAGGGTGGTAAAGGACACAGAGAGAATTCACATCAGAGAAAAATTAGGCTGTCAGTAAATGTGTGAAAATATATCCTGTCAGAGAAAAGTATATTGAAACAATGGGATGAATTTTTCTTTTATGGAATAGGCAAGGTATTAAAAAATGATAATACTTAGGCCAGACGTAGTGGCTCATGCCTGTAATCCCAGCACTTTTGGAAGGTAGAGGTGGGCGGATCACCTGAGGTAAGGAGTTCGAGACCAGCCTGGCCAACATGGTGACACCCCGTCTCTACCAAAAATACAAAAATTAGCCGTGTATGGTGGCACATGCCTGTAATCCCAGCCACTCAGGAGGCTGAGGCAGGAGAATTGCTTGAACCTGGGAGGTGGAGGTTGCAGCAAGCTGAGATTGCGCTACTGCACCACAGCCTGGGCGACAGAGCAAGACTCCCTCTCAAAAAAAAAAAAAAAAAAAAAACAAAGATAATACTTCAGTACTGATGAGAATGTAGAGAAAAAGCTTGCTTGAAACAAATTGGTACAACCTCTGCATAGGCAGCTTTCTATCAGGTATGAAGTACAGCTATCAAAATGATGGACACTCTTGAGGATATAATGTCATGAAAAATGCTCCAGTGATACGAGAAAAGCATCTTAAAAAAGAATATGGAAGGAGTCCTACTTTCTTGATGGAATAACTGGTATCAGAGAAATCCTTCAGCTAAAACAACTATAAAAGTTGGATTTAAAACAACAAAAACACCCCAGCTGATTAAATATATCGGGAGCAACCAAGGCCGCTGGGCCCTGAAGAGCCGAGGTCCTGGAGAGAAGGGACACACGCAGGCGATCCCTGTTTCCACTCAGGTTTGCATCTTGATTTCTCAAGACAGTAGAATGAAGCGGAAAGAGATGGCCTGGAGCATGCGACGTTTGCACAGGGTCGAGGGCACGAAAATGGAAGTTGAGGACCTTCCAGTGGGAGAATTTCTGATAAAACATCCCAGGCTTTGGTCGAGCCTCCTGCAGGCCTGTGCTGTAGGAAGCAGGGCAGACCTGGTGGAGTGTGAGGAGAAGGAAGGGGGGAGGAGGAGGAGCAGAGAGCAGACCCAGTGGCCGAGGCACCTGGATGTTGGGCGGGTCGTTCACTCGCTCATTCACTGTGCATTCATTGAGCACCGGCTGTGTGGAGATCACAGTAAAGAAACAAAAATCTCTGCCCTTGCGAGTTTATATCCCAGTGAGGAGTAACAAACAGTATCTTAAGGATTTGACCCCGGGCACACTAATGTTAGGGTGAAACTTTAGAAAGGAAAGGAGAAACCAGAACAGGCTATTGAAAAGGAACCGTTTGTGAAGCAAGAGGAAGCCACGTGGGTGCGGCAGTTCGGGGCCTGTGGGCGGGGCGATTGGCTGTGTCAGGCCTGTGGGCGAAAGGCGATTGGAGGACGATGGGCTGTGTCAGGCCTGTGGGCGCAGGGCGATTGGTTGTGTCAGGCCTGTGGGCAAAAGGCGATTGGAGGACGATGGGCTGTGTCAGGCCTGTGGGCAGAGGGCGATTGGCTGTGTGAGGCCTACGGGCAGAGGGCGATTGGCTGTGTCAGGCCTCTGGGTGGAGCAAGATTGGCTGTGTCAGGCCTGTGGGCTGGGCGATTGGAGGGCGATCTGCTGTGTCAGACCTGTGGGAGCACAATTGGCTGCGTTAGGCCCGTAGGCTGAGGGCTATTGGCTATGTCAGGCCTGTGGGCCGAGTGCGATTGGCTGTGTTTGGTCTGCGGGTGGAGGGCCATTGGCTGTGTCAGGCCTGTGGGCGGAGGTTGATTGGCTGTGTCACACCTGCGGGCCGAGTGAGATTGGCTGCGTCAGGCCTGCCGGCTGAGCATGATTGGCTGTGTCAGGCCTGTGGGCGGAGGGCCATTGGCTGTGTCACACCTGTGGGCGGAGGGCGATTGGTTGTGTCAGGCGTGTGGGCCAAGGGCGATTGGAGGATGATGGGCTGTGTCAGGCCTGTGGGCAGAGGGCGATTGGCTGTGTCAGGCCTTTGGGTGGAGCAGGATTGGCTGTGTCAGGCCTGTGGGCTGAGAGCGATTGGAGGGCAATCCGCTGTGTCAGACCTGTGGGAGCCTGGTTGACTGTGTCAGGCCTGTGGGCCGAGTATGATTGGCTGTGTCAGGCCTGTGGGCCGAGTGCCTTTGGCTGTGTCAGGCCTGTGGGCGGAGGGCGATTGGCTGTGTCAGGACTGTGGGCCGAGTATGATTGGCTGTGTCAGGCCTGCCGGTGAAGGGCTATTGGCTGTGTCAGGCCTGTGTGCGAGGGTGATTGGCTGTGTCAGGCCTGTGGGCCGAGTGCGATTGGCTGTGTCAGGCCTGCTGGCAGAGGACCATTGGCTGTGTCAGGCCTGCGGGTGGAGGGCGATTGGCTGTGTCAGGCCTG
>NC_045441.1:147127748-147133096 GCF_002776525.5 Piliocolobus tephrosceles
CTGCGGGCAGAGGGCGATTGACTGTGTCAGGCCTGCGGGTGGAGGGCCATTGGCTGTGTCAGGCCTGTGGGCCGAGTGCGATTGGCTGCATCAGGCCTGCGGGCGGAGGGCGATTGACTTTGTCAGTCCTGTGGGCCAAGGGTGATTGGCTGTGTCAGGCCTGTGAGCAGAGGACGATTGGTTGTGTCAGGCCGCGAGGGCCACTGGCTGTGTGTGCAGTTGGCTGTGTCAGGCCTGTGGGCAAGAGCCTTTGGCAGTGTCAGGCCTGTGGGTGGAACGGGATTGGCTGTGACAGGCCTGTGGGCGGAGGGCGATTGGAGCGCGATTGTGTTAGGTGCTGCCTGCAGGTCAAGTCCTGGGGGAAGCACAGAGGTTGCCTGTGGCCTGGAGAAGAGCGTGGCCCAAAACCCTTACTGGCCGCGTGGTCTGACCATGGCGCAGGTGATGGGACAGTCAGAATGTCAACTCCTGAAGTCAAATGAATTGGTGCTTACGAACATCCCAGGCATACATGTTGTGTGACTTGACTTTGTGTTAGCTCAGGCGTACGCATTAGAATGGTCACACATCAGGTTCTTAACACACAACGAAGCAGTCGGGGAGCAGGATCACCAGATGCCAGGGTCACACGCCGGATTCCCACGACTGTCTACTACTCAGTTATTTTTAACTGTTAAATATCTCAGACTCACCTCAGACTGAAGCTGGATTTCTGACAATAACATGCGTTTAACTCTCTAAGTTTACTTCTGTTCTCCCTACACTTCCCCACGTATATTATTCAAGTTAATTTTTGTCTTGTTTCCAATTTATTTCAAAGGATGCGAAGTACAAAACTGCTTCGGCTCATTGACTTAGATTTTTCATTTACTTTCTGGCTCTTGGATCTACCACCAGTAAATGAATATGACATGTATATCAGAAACTTTGGGAAAAAAAATACCAAGCAGGTAAGTATGAGATATGTTAACTAAGTGATAAAATGCAAGTAAAGTCTAATAGGATAACTTTGTGTCTTCTTGAATATTGTTCTGCAATATTAGAACTTGGAGATGGTTTGTGAAGGATACAAGCTTAAGGAAAATGGGGACCCATCTTCACATGGAGCCCATTCACCCGAGAGGCCAGGCACAGGCAAAGCCAGAGGTACTCCAGAGCCTTCAGGAGTGCCTGAAGGAGCTCCGGTGGGTGATCTGCTCGGAATAGGGACAGAATGGCTGCTGTCCTGACCTTGGAGTGAAGCTTTATGCTGTGCAAATGTTTTATTTATTTATTTAGAGACAGAGTCTCACTCTGTTGCCCAGGCTGGAGTGCAGTGGAGTGATCTTGACTCACTGCAAACTCTTACCTCCTGGGTTCAAGTGATTCTCTTGCCTCAGCCTCCCAAGTAATTGGGATTACAGGTGTGAACCATCACGCCCAGGTAATTTTTATATTTTTAGTAGAGACGGAGTTTCACCATGTTGGCCTGGCTGGTCTTGAACCCTGGCCTCAAGTGATCCGCCTGCCTTGGCCTCCCAAAGTTCTGGAATTACAGGTGTGAGCCTGTGTGCCCAATCTATTTATTTATTTATATTTATATATTTTTTTTATTTGTATAAATTGAGGTAGTACAAGTGCAGTTTTGTTATATGGATCTGTTGCATAGTGGCGAAGGCAAATGTTTTATTTAAAGTCTAGCAAAGTGTCAAGTTTGGATTTGTTTCTTGTGTTCCAGGTGAGTGTATAGCAGTCCTACTTCTCTGTTTAAAATTCTTATAATTGAAGAATTTCAATGTATGCAGTACTTCTGAAGGTTTTTACAATGTGGACTCACTTAAAATTTTTTTAAATTTAATTTATTTATTAGAGACAAGGTACTAATTTATTTATTAGAGACACCCCCAGGCTGGAGTATAGTGGATGTTCACAGGCGTGATCACAGGACACTGCAGGCTCAGCTTCCCCCATAGCTGGGACTGCAGGCCTGTGCCACCATGCCTAGATGCTCTCTCTAATTCAGATCATACCTGTTTGATTCTGGGACTCTCTTCTCTCATGGGTCTCTCAGGGTGCCCTGGTGTATGCCGTTCTTGCTCCCTATCTGCCTTATCTGCCTGTCTGTTCCTCAGTTTCCAAGGCCCGTTTTCTGGGTGAACCCTTCTAGTGACTTATACTGAATTCTTTCTCCTGTTCCAGAGTTCCTACAATTTACTATTTCATGCAATTTTGTACTTCCCTGTAGTATTTCCAATCATTAATTCATTATGTAATAGTCTCACTTCACAACAAGGTTCTAAAGCTTTTGAAGTCAGATGTCCTATCTCACATTTTTCTTATATTCCTGATACTGGTACCACCAATCTTAACATTGTCTAGTTGGTGCACTCAATAAAATCCTTTTAAAAGGAGGAAGGTCACGGGATGAAGCTGAAGAAGCTGATGGCTTTTAAAATTTTTAAATTTAAAAATTTTTTTTTAAGAAACAGGGTCTTGCTCTACCACCCAGGCTGGATGGAGTGCAGTAGCAAGATCATAGCTCACTGCAGCCTTGAACTCCTGGGACACTGACAATATTAATCCTAGTTCTACAGTTGATTCACTCTGACCTTAAGTAGGTTATTTATCTTTGGTGGTTTTCCTCCTCACAAAGCTGTTAGTAACAAAACTGACTTCACTGAAGCATCTACCTTTTGAAATAGATATGTGGTTTTGAAAAATCAGTATGTTCTAAGAAAATAGGATGTGGGCAGGTGAGGTGGCAGTATTTTCAGACTAAAGGGAAATCGTTTGGTGAGACTTTTTGAACACACTTTTGAAAATTAGACCTGTATACATCTATATCGAATGTTTAAGCACAGTTGTCTTTGCATGATTGTTCTTTATGCTTTGATACTTACTTTTGATACACGACTCTCATTATGAACTTATTTCAGTAATGACAAATTGCTCTGAAATTGAAACCAATGTTAATTTTGGCATATTTTTGTTTTTAAGGCATATGTTCAGTGTAACGAAGATAATGTTGAAAGAGACATTCAAACAGAGGAAATAGAGACCAGGGAAGTGTGGACCCAGCACCCAGGAGAAAGTACCGTTGTATCTGGAGGTAACATCTTGCTCTTGAGTGTTGACCATTGACTCTCTTCACATTCTTTTTTGTTTTATTTTTACTTATTCCCTTTCTGGTTCACTCTCATTTTGTCTTTCTCTTCTGTATGGTTGTTAGCATGTGACAATAGCAGTACCCAATTTTCTTTTAAAGAAACACTAACCACCAGTCAGAGAGCTCCTGAACTACAAGGGGAAGGAAACCTGCTCTTGAGGCCCGGTCTGCGCCATTGCCAAGATTTATGACAGATTTTATTCCTGTGTAGAGGGAGAGATTCCACATTCCAAACCACCACTGTGTCGCTGGATCTTTGGAACACATTGTGCTTTTAACTTGGGGGAAGCCTGTTCTCATGAATATAGAATATTTATATTTTAAGTGCAGTTTGCAAAAATGTTCCATCAATTTAGATTGAAGGTTCCTAGAATGTATAGTTTCTGCTAAGTACTCTGGAGTGATGTACATGTTGAATACTTTACTGGTTTTTCTCAAGGAATTGCCTCTGTATGTCAGGGATGTATATTATCCCCTTTTCTCAGGTAAGCCTCACCTTGAGAAAGTAATATACCTAAACTTACATGATAATTCAATTGATTCCTTTGAATGTTTTTTTGTTTTGTTTTGTTTTTTTTGAGATGAAGTCTTGCTCTGTCACCCAGGCTGGAGTGCGGTTGCACAATCTGAGCTCCCTGCAACCTCCGCCTCTCGGGTTCAAGTGATTCTCCCGCCTCAGCCTCCCAAGTAGCTGGGACTACAGGCACCTGCTGTCACGCCTGGCTAATTTTTGTATTTTTTAGTAGAGATGGGGTTTCACCATGTTGGCCAGGCTGGTCTTGAACTCCTGAGCTCAGATGATCCACCTGCCTCAGCCCCCCAAAGTGCTGGGATTATAGGCGTGAGCCACCATGCCTGGCCTGAATGTTTTTCTAAATACATTACAGACTTCTATAAAACAATATGCAGTTGTTTTGGGGAGTTAATAGTAGTAAATCTAGAGAGTATAGCATGAAGTTTTCTGCCTTTTCCTTCTAGGACTCTTAATGTTGATTTGTTATGCCTGTTTGAACTCTAAGATGTGTAATGCATGACTGTTTTAGAGTCAACTTCGTTGATTTTATATAACCTGTTTTTTTTAGGCAGTGAACAAAGAGATATCTCTGATGCTGTAGTTATGCCAAAGATTGATACTCCAAGGTTATGTAGCTTTCTGCGGGCGGCTTGTCAGGTATGCTCAACCTATAATATGTTGTGTTCTCTGTGTAAGTGCTTTAAGTTTCATTCTATATAGAAACATAGGAGCTTTTAAGATCTTAAAAGTCTTTGTAGCTTGGATAAATCATAATCAGTTATTCATTTTCAGGTATTATTTTCTTAAAAATTATCAGTGGTACATTCATAAAGCCCTTGTGGGCAGAATGACACTGGGTAAATGTATATCACTAAAGTACTATGTATGTATTTGGATTGTGAATTTTATTATTAATCTCTTACATTTTAAAACAACGATAGACTAACAAGCAGACATGAAGTTGGCAAGGCAAGCATAAATCTAGGGTATTTGAAAATAATAAACCGGATTTTATAAGCTGATTTATAAACGGAAAAATTTTTTAAATCCATACAAAGAGACATGAAACAGTCCTGTGAAGCTGCAGGTACTTTAGTGGTGATCACCTCATGGCCGTGCGTCTCATCTGACCCCCCTGCCCACTCCACCACCCAACCCATCGATTATTTTGAAACAAATCCCAATCATCTAACTTTGCCTCCAAATACAGTTCAGTATGAATCTCAAAAAGCAGAGAATGTCTAAAAGAGTAATTAGTAATAACTTATAATGCAGTCAGCTGTGAAGTCAGCATTCATATTTCCCCAGCTGTCTCATCACTTTCTTGTATGTAAGCTCAGCACTTGAGTCTACTGCAGCACTGAAGAGTGGAACATTGTGAAACCTTGACACTCTGACTGAGATTAAGGATGATCGTGAAACCTCGAACGCTGGTTGACATTAAGGATTGTGAAACCTCAACACGCTGACTGAGATTAAGGATGATCGTGAAACCTCGACACACTGTTGAGATTAAGGATGATCGTGAAACCTCGACACGCTGGTTGAGATTAAGGATGATGGTGAAACCTCGACACGCTGGTTGAGATTAAGGATGATCGTGAAACCTCGACACACTGGTTGAGATTAAGGATGATCGTGAAACCTCGACACGCCGGTTGAGATTAAGGATGATGGTGAAACCTCGAC
>NC_045441.1:147133106-147136572 GCF_002776525.5 Piliocolobus tephrosceles
AACCTCGACACGCCGGTTGAGATTAAGGATGATGGTGAAACCTCGACACACTGTTGAGATTAAGGATGATGGTGAAACCTCGAACGCTGGTTGAGATTAAGGATGATTGCGAAACATCGACATGCTGGTTGACATTATGGATGATTCTCAGACGCTAATCTGAGCACGTGGTGGTCATGTAGTCACTCTGTTGCAATTATGTAGGAATCTATGGTTTATGAAATATTATGATTTTACACAATTTATGATTTGTATCATATTTTGTTTTAGTGTAAATTCTAAGTGTTCTAGTTCTAAGTTCTAGCGTAAGTTCTCATCTCTAAGATGAGAGAGCGCTTGGGTGCAAGGTGAGGTGGATAGGGATGGAGGGAGGACAGAGGGTGACCAGCCTGGGGCCATCCCTGGACTTACAGCTCTCCTGTCTGGTCTGTGGCCTGGACACACTCCTGCAGGTCCTCAGTAAACACTCCCTGCTTCGTCATTCCCGTCCGGTGTTTTCTCACAAGACACTTCCTGTCTCCTCACACAGATCCTATCAAGTCTCACTAAACACTCCCTGCCCTCCACATTCCACCCTCCACCTCTCACTCAACACTCTTTTTCTTGCCTGTTCCCATCCTGTCATTTCTCACTTCAAATCTCCTGCCTTCCATACTCTCTTCCTGTCAGTTCTCATTAACATTTTCTTCCTTCTTCCCACCCATCTTGTCAGTCCTCACTACACGTTCCCTTTCTGACACGAATCCTGTCAATTCTCACTCAGTGTTTCCTGCCTCCCGCCCTCCTGTTCTGTCAGTTCACAGGAAACATTCTCTGCCTTCCTCACTCCCATATGTCGGCTTTCCCTGTCTGTTTCCCTCCCTCACTCTCACACAGTCGGCTCTCACTCAGCATTTCCTCTCCCGCTCTCCCGTATTCTGTCAGTTCTCACTCAGTATTCCCGGCCGTCCTGACCCTGAGTGTTCAGGTCACGTCAGTTCCCACTGAACACTTCCTGGCCTGTTTTTACTGCGCAGCCCCCTCTTCCTCACACAAAGCCTGTCGCTTCTCACTGAACTCTCTGCCTTCCTCACTTTCCTTCTGTTAGTTCTCAGGAACCTTTCTAGTTCTTTTTCCATCAATCCTGTTGTGTCTCCCAATCTCTCTCTGCCCCGTCAAATCCTAAGGATGCTCCTGGAACGATGACAGCGTTTTACCACTCACTCTGGCTTTTTACCGAAACCCGGTGAGAGAGACTGGGGGGTTCATGACTGTTCTTTACACTGCTTTGTTCATTTATAAATGCTGGATATCCAGCCCTTTCTCCTACTGTGAGTTTTAGCAGTGTGTGTGGCATGAAAAACAACATTCAGGGCAAATGATGGTTCTCTTGTGGAGTTCGTTTTAGTTAATCTTATTGTATTAGTTTTCAGTATTGTGCATAAAGGACCATATTGTTTTTCTTGTAGTTATGATAGTGTTGTGGATCTAAGCATTTATTTGCAGATATGGATAAGATGAAAAGGTAATTTTTTTTTTTTTTGGAAAAAGATAATCCTTTGTAAAGTTTTTATTAAAGACTACTCACTTATATCTGACAGGTGATGGCTGTTTTGCTGGAAGAGGATCGCTTGGCAGCTGAACCCAGCTGGAATCTTAGGGCTCAAGACAGGGCCCTGTATTTTAGTGACAGCTCATCTCAGCTGAACACCAGCCTGCCATTCCTTCAAAGTAAGAGGCTGTTCTCAAATATGGTTTTAAATCCAGTGACTAAACATTCATGTTGAAATAATAATTTGTAGTATTACATTTTATTTTAATGTGATGGGATTTACTGTACATAAAATTGAGAAAGACTGAGTTTCTGCAGAATTCAAAAGTGAGTGGTTAGTTTTTCCCCCTTAAGTGTGTATGTTAAATTTATGATTAAGGATTTTAATAAGATGAATAGAAGAGGGATCCACAGTAATTTAAACAAGTGAGATTGTTTAAATGAATGGGAACTGAGATTTTCTATGTGTTTGAAATCCTATTTTCTTTTCTCTTCCAGTTATTCAGTTTCTTTTCTTTTCTTGAGATAGAGTAGAAGAAATAGTTGGACGAGCATGAGAGAGTGTTCAGGTCAAAATTGTGTTAATAGTTTAGACATAGATACGAGTAAGATGCGTAACATTTAGTGTAGATAGAATTAGATTTTTAGGTTGATCCGTGGTTATGGAACATACAACGGGAAGCAAAGCCCAGGATCTCAAACAGAAAGTGCAGTTGCATGTAACTGTTTAAGCAGTTCAGACAAACTGCATTTGCAAGACCAAATTTAAATGTCTTGAGCTAGTAACCTCTTTGTCTCTGAAAAAGTGGCTATTGGGTACCAGAGAGCAGCCATGGTCCCGGTTTTTGTGGAGAACCGGCAGGGGCGGTGTGTGTGGCCATCCGCTTGGCAGCAAGTGCAGGGGTGCTGCAGGGCAAACGTGCTTCAGGGCATGTGTGAGGCCAGAGCAGTTGGTGCCACTGTTCTAGGCATTTCTTCCATCCTGCCTGCTATGCAGAGATTTCAGTTTAACAAAAATGTCATTGTTAATTTAACAAGTCTTCACATTCTTTGAGAGGGTTTTTTTTCCTGTTAGAAAAATAATAAATCTCTGTACCTGTGTAATTCAACACATTGGCATCCACACTCCCATACCCAGCACACACCAAGAAGGGAACCGACTGTATGCGGCCCACAGAGAACTGACGCTGAACAGTGACAGCAGGTGCGTGAGAGCGGCAGTGGCGCCATGGCCTCCGTTGGAGAACACATAAAGTGTGTGTGTGTACTACAGCGCTGCGGCCTCCGTCGGAGAACACATATTGTGCATGTGTGTACTGCAGCGTGTGGCCTTTGTTGGAGAACACATGAAGTGTGTGTGCATACCACAGTGCACAGCCTCTGTTGGGGAACACGTGAAGTGTGTGTGTGTGTGTACCGCAGCGCGGCCTTCATCAGGAACACGTGAAGTGTGTATATGTGCTGCAGCGCGTGGCCTGCATCGGGAACACGTGAAGTGTGTGTGCGTACGGTAGCGCCAGGCTTCCGTCGGGGAACACGTGAAGTGTGCGTGCGTACCACAGCACACGACCTCTGTCGGGAACACGTGAAGTGTGTGTTAGTACTGCAGCACGCAGCCTCCCTGACAGCAGCCTCTGTTGGGAAACGTGAAGTGTGTGTGTGTACTGCACTTCCCACATGTTCAAGGAGCAGAGGGTCTTGTTTGCTTACTTTTGTGTTTTGGTAAAATGAATATTGAGATAGCAGAAGGAACATGAGACTCCAAGAGAAGCATGAGACGGAATGTGTGGGTTGTCTCACCCTGCAAATCCAGGATTTGACTCACATTAGATTCTGTTCTGTGATCAGATGTAGAGATCCTTCAGCCTTCCTAAGGTCCACCCAGTACCCTCATCACTATTAAAACACGCGGCAGAATGACGCAGCCAGCGGGTC
>NC_045441.1:147136582-147171042 GCF_002776525.5 Piliocolobus tephrosceles
GTCGTCCTCATCACTATTAAAACACGCGGCAGAGTGACGCAGCCAGCAGGTCGTTCATCTGACGAGTGTTCCATAGAGGGTGCCATGCCCTGGACACTGTCGGGGAGCTGCAGTTCAGCAGTGAGTAGGATGACAGCAACTCTGCCCTCCTGAACTTGTGTTTCGGCGGGTCAAGTAGACTCTGCACTGGCTAAACAGGTCAACATACAGTCTATCCGAGAGGGTTAAGTTCTAAGGAGAAAAATAAAGACAGTTCTGATAGAGGAGGCCTCACTGTGAGTGAAAACCGGACAGAGATGAGAGAGGGGCCACAAGGAGATGGGAGCTTCTGGAGGAGGGGCCACATGCACACAGGCCTGAGGGGTGGACACACCTGTGCCTTGGGGAGAAGTGAGGAGACCACGGTGGCCAGTGGGAGGTGAGGTCGGGTCAGCGATGGGTCAGGCCTTGGTTGCCATCATAGTTCCGCTGTAACAGGAGGTACACGTTCCTAAAAATCTCTACCCTGTGAAAGATTGCCAATAAAAACCAGAGGGCTTAGGAGAAAACGGGGTCAGGTCACAGCACTAGAGAACCTCATCCCACTAAAAACATCTGTTAAACACAGCACCTGGAAGAAGACCTGATGCTTGCTGATGGAAGTGGCCCCAGAAGGCTGCAGCTATGAGCGATTGTGATGAGGTAGAAAGAGGGTTCCCTGGAAGCAGAGGGGACGTTGTGACCCAGGTGTGGATGGTGTGGGTAGCAGGATGTGAACTGTGGGGCTGAGAGGTTTGTGACATGTGCGTGTGGCCGGGGTTGGCCGGGTACTGCTTTCCACATTGACTTGGCGCCTGCCAGTGGCGCGGTCCAGTTCTTTGACTGAAGTTGTCGCCAGCCGTGGACTTCCCATCCTCTGTTTCATGAATTCCATCTCCATCTTCTGCTGACGTGTGGGAGCCGCTGGCACGGCCAGCAGTGGCAACAGTAATGCCTTGGAGTGCAGCCCCTCGCCAGGCGGAGCAGCGTCTGGAACGGCGCTCAGTCCCACGCAGCCTTTGAGGAGAGCAGTATGCCACGTGGTGTTGCAATGCTAAAACCCCTGCAGCTGGTGTCTTAGCAATGTTCTGAAGCAGGGGGGTGGCCAGGCTCACTCCAGTGCCTCCCAGCTCTGAGATCCTGACTCCTGGCATGTGGTGGGCAGCTGGTTTCTGTGTGAGTCGTTAGTGGAGCCACAGGTGTCTTTGGCTGCATGCTACCATGTTTTAGCCAGACTGTGAGGTCAGCTTGGACAGAGTGTTCGGGCATAGGCTGTGGCCATTCATCAAAACCTATGTTTCATGTATGTTTGTTTTGAAAGGACCGTGGTTGTTTCTTCATGAAGCTGAATTTTTTTTTTTTTGAGTATTTGGAAGTGTGTTAATTTAGCTCACTAAAATGTGAACGTATTTTTCTTCTCCCTAGATCGAAAAGTATCCTCCTTGCACGCCTCCCGAGTTCAGAGGCAGATGGTGGTCTCCGTTCACGACTTACCCGAGAAGGCCTTTGCGCCCCTGCTGGACAGCAAATACGTCCTCTGTGTGTGGGATATTTGGCAGCCTTCAGGGCCACAGAAGGTTCTGATATGTGAGTCCCAGGTACAGCTCAGGAGGAGAGTTGCGCATTTGATGGGAGGATGGGCGGTGGACAGAGCGTAAAGGTGCAGGCGGGGAGAGGCATGGGGAGAGGTGCAGGGACAGAAGGTGGGTAGGAACTTATGGGCCATTCTCTGTCTCTCACCGCTGGCTTCAGCTGTGCTGTAGGTACAGCGAGACGCGTGGGTGTGCTTATTTTGACTCTGGAAATTCATAGTTCAAAATGAGCAAACGAGAATGTTCACAGAGCACCCCTTTAGGTCAGCCGAGAATCAGGAAAGGGAGGTAGTTACAGGCTGAATGAAAATACTGGCCACGCTGGGCACAGCTCTGGGGCCCTGGATGCCTGTTTTTCTGTCTTGCGCTGTTTCGGTCCTGCGTGTTTCAGAGGTTTCTCAGACTGCGTTGAGGTTTCTTAGACTGTGTTGAAGTGTGCTGTCGCTCACAGTTCTTCCGGAGGCTTCCCATTCACCGCCTAGAAGGCTGGCACTGAGGCTTGAGGTCTGTGCGGTGAGGGGTCGGGGCTGCCTCTCTGTGTTTGGGAAAATGTGCATTTGTATTTTCCTAGTTATGTACTCCCTGGCCTCAAAACCATTGATTTCCACAAAAACTGTAGTGAAACTGTTGAAATTGTAACTTTTGTAATACAAGATATAAATAAAATGGCACAGGAAGTTCAGCTGATTGAGTTGAGTGGACGGGCTCCTGGCAGGCTTTGTGTGACCAGATGAGTGTCAGCACCTTGCATTTGTGATCATAACAAGCCTACGGGATTGGTTTCTCATCCCTGTTTTCCATTTCAGGAACCTGACAAGCCACCTTTTATTTCTGTGCAGGAGTTCACGTTCTGCTTACCGTGTCCTGCACGTGACTCCCGTGCACAGTGAAACATGGTCAGACACCTCACTCAGTAAATGCAGCTTCTGTGAGCGTGCTTCTCATATTCTTCAGTCATTGGCTTTCTGTGCATTTGTCTTTTAGGTCACGTGTTGCTGCTTGAGCCCTTGCAAAGCATTTTTACTGTTTGCCGGAACAGCGCATGGCTCAGTCGTCGTCTGGGATTTGAGAGAAGACTCAAGGTTGCATCACTCTATGAAGCTGAGCGATGGTTTCTGGACATTCCGGACGGCCACGTTTTCCACCGGTCAGTGTCATCCACCTGCCAATTGTGTGTCTTCTAAAAAAGCCACACAGATTTGAGGAACAAAGCTTTACATGGATTTGCATTTACTTATTCACATTGTCCCAGAGGTTGGAGTCTGACTCATGGGCAAAAGAGGCATTTGATAAATATAAAAAACAAAAATCAATTCCAGTCGTGATTATGCAGTGGCCAAGAATGACTCGAATTTCCTTTCTTATTAAATTTGTGGATTCTAAAAAATCCTCAATGATATTACCTTTAGTGTTAAAGTAGCTTGAGGCATCTTGGCACGTGTGTTCTCCAGGGCAGAGGTAACTCACACTCACGCGAGCAAAGCCAGTCACCCAAGTGCTGCCAGGAACCAGCACAACTGGGCCTCCCTGAGCCTCGGCTTGACTCGGGTGGACGTTCATACCACACCGTGCCCAGACACCACAGCAGGCACCCGGCATAAGTGTTTCCTGTGTTCTGGGACTCGCCCTAGTGCGTAGCGTACATTGTCTCATTTAATTCCCCTGATAGCCCTGAGTCCCAGCTCCACGGGAATATGCAGCATTCGTCTGAGGTCACGCTGACCACATGGCAGGGCCTGCCCTCGGACCCCACGCCACGCCCTGCACCACCTCTTCCCAAAGGGCTGAGGTGCTGTGGACAGAAGGTGCAGGCCGAGCTCATCACCCCTCTGTGTGGCTTTCTTATCATAGATATGTTGCGTGTCTGTGTTTGACGTGTGTATCTGTACATTGTACATAAGAGAGGCACTGTTTAAATTCCCCAACCATGAATTGTGCCCCTCTGTGTGGGGCAATATTACACTGTTAAGACTGTTTGTGGGCCGGGCGCGGTGGCTCAAGCCTGTAATCCCAGCACTTTGGGAGGCCGAGACGGGCGGATCACGAGGTCAGGAGATCCAGACCATCCTGGCTAACACGGTGAAACCCCGTCTCTACTAAAAATACAAAAACTAGCTGGGCGAGGTGGCGGGCGCCTGTAGTCTCAGCTACACGGGAGGCTGAGGCAGGAGAATGGCTTAAACCCTGGAGGCGGAGCTTGCAGTGAGCTGAGATCTGGCCACTGCATTCCAGTCCGGGCGACAGAGCAAGACTCCGCCTCAAAAAAAAAAAAAAAAAAGACTGTTTGAATTTATAGGTAACTTAGGGGTTGCGATGCTATTTTAAAAGACACCTTTTAAATAAATAATCTTCGCCTTTTCTAACTGCAGCTGCTATTACTAACAAGTTTTTGAATGCAGCACCGTTTTCAAAAACAGTAAACCTCTAGACTGTACATGCAAATAAATTATTCCATTAAAATGCATCCTTCTTTTTTTTTGAGATGGGTCTGGCTCTGTAGCCCAGGCTGGAATACACTGGTACGATCTTAGCTCACTGCAGTTTCTGCCTCCTGGGTTCAAGCGATTCTCCTGCCTCAGCCTCCTGAGTATCTGGAATTACAGGTGCCCACCACCAATGCCCGGCTAATTTCTTTATTTTTAGTAGAGACGGGGTTTCTCCATGTTGGTCAGGCTGGTCTTGAACTCCTGACTTCAGGTGATCTGCCTGCCTCGGCCTCCCAAAGTGCTGGGATTACTGGCATAAACCACCGCGCCTGGCCTTGTCTTTGAAATATTATCAATAAAACCTACAAAGTTTTAAATAAACTCTCAGTAGTGAGGAGCTGTGGAACTTCTGATTCAGACCATGAGTCAGAGGAACCAAATTCTCACCCGAGAGACCAGCCCTTTCCCCGGTCAAGCCAGCAGCGCTTCATCTGGGTCCTTTCCCTTAAACGCCCTGTAATTTCTTCTTAATTTCTGAGATGATTTTGTCTTTTTCTTCAGTTTTTTTCCTGAGTTCAATGCCAATTCTCATTTCATTTCTTGCTTTCTTGGGTCCAATTCTGTTCTTGAGTTCTGATTCCCGGTGTTTTTTTCTTGTTCATTATTTTGATCTGTTTCCAGATGCCCTTTGAGGATATGTGATTCCATTTGGAACGTTGAGTTTGTGTCTTTTGCCTTGTGCCTTTTGCCTTGTGCTTGTTTTTAGGAGGGAGAATTTTCATCAGCTGAAATGCTTTGATTACATTTTTTTCTGTTTTCTTCTTATAGTAGCTTTCGATGGAGTTTGGCTTTTTTCTGCTCATAGGCATTCTGTAGATGGATAGTTTAAGTCAGTGAGCTTTGCTTTATTGATTCATGACAGGTATCTTTTTAGTGGGCTTCTGCCTCAAGGTGGTAGGTGGGGTGGGTTTGCTGTTCCTTTGGTTTTGCAAACGCCTGGATTTCCCTCTTCTGGCAGTTGTCGGGTGTGTGCGGAGGTCACCTCCCTTTCCTGGTCACATTCCCCTTCCCATCAGCCATGCTGCTCCGTCCTCCTCTGCCTCCCAGCTCCTTCCCCTCAGTTGCTTGAGTGACTCCCAGGATCTGGCCTCACAGAGACTTTCTCTGTCTGAGTTTTCTTTCGGGCTGTGTGGCATGCTGTCTTTGGGTGGTGGGCTTTAGCTTTCTTCCTGCCCTCCAGACCCATAGACCCACAGGGCCAGTGAGCTCTGTGGGAACTGACGCTTTCTTACTGGAGAACAGGGGCTGGGGCCCCTGTGTCCTAGGAATGTGAAAGTTGTGGTCCTGTGTCAGTCGTGTGTGGTCCATGTTGGTCCTGGGGTGTTTTGGGAAGATGTGTGGAGAGAGTCAGATCTGTGAGGCCCAGAAGCACCTCATGTTTGTCCATGTGTGATGCCAGCTGCATTCCTGCAACTTATTACTTACACGTGGGTGCTGTGGGCTTTTGAACTCCAGATGGAATCCTTACCTCAGTAAACCACCAAAGCCCTCTTCAAGCAGTAGAACCTATCTCAGCGTCCGTCCACAAAAAGCAGAGCTTTGTGCTTTCGCCCTTTTCGACTCAGGAAGGTATGTGATTCTTCACTTTCTTAAAATCCTTAATCACGAGTTGTGAAATGTGGTTTCCTTATGTAAAGCCATTTCTTTCTTTTCGTTTCTGTTTTCATCAGAAATGTCAGGTTTGTCCTTCGACATCGCTTCCTTGGATGAGAGTGGGGTTCTCAATGTGTGGGTGAGTAGTGGCCCGGGCCGGGCACACGCGGGGCCTGAGTGAGGTGGTCTGGGTGGAGGTGGCGCCTGAACGGCGCAGGGGGCAAGGCCCAGTTAGCTATGGTGGGAAATGGAGAGCAAGATGGCTTACTGGTCCTGAGCAGAAGGGATGTGGAAGGTCGCACATGGCAGGTTTGGGCCCTTTCATGACAGCGAAATAGGAATCTCACACAGGGCTTTGGGAACGTGGAATGAGAGTGGGAAGGGAACACAATGTTAGGGCCAAGGTCACGCTGGATCGGCTTGTCCTGGAGGATGCGCCAAGACTGTTGATTAAGTCACCAAGTGAAGAGAACACGAGGAGATCAAAGCAAAGGAGTCAGCTTGTAGAGCATTAGTTCTGAGGCTAAAGATCAGTGTCTTTTTCTGGAGCAGTTATGTTGTAGTTCCTAATGTAGCACTCTATCTTAATTAGAGATTTGCTTTGCTTAGGTTGTGTCATAATTATAAAATGTGTCAATATTCATTTTCAATATTCTATTTTTAGGTGGTTGTTGAATTACCAAAGGCAGACATCGCAGGTTCAGTAAGTGAT
Source organism: Piliocolobus tephrosceles (assembly GCF_002776525.5). NCBI lineage: Eukaryota > Metazoa > Chordata > Mammalia > Primates > Cercopithecidae > Piliocolobus > Piliocolobus tephrosceles. The sequence continues at coordinate 147,142,984 of NC_045441.1, forward strand.
TTAGGTAACTATTAAGTACAAAAATGAATTTTAGTGTTTTCTAAAATGAATAGAGATTAAAGGCACTGATAAGTGTGGACAGGCGCAGTGGCTCACGCCTGCTGGGAGAGGCAGAGGCAGGAGGATCGCTTGAGCCCAGGAGTTTGAGACCAGCCTGGGCCACATAGCAAGTGAATTCAATTTGAATTTCTCTACCAAAAAATTCAAAAATTGGCTGGGCGTGGTGGTGCACACCTATAGTCCCAGCTGCTTGGTAGGCTAAAGTGGGAGGATTGCTTGAGCCTAGGAGTTTGAGGCTGCAGTGAGCCATGATCTTGCCACTGCACTCCAGCCTGCGTGATGGAATGAGACCTTGTTTCTCTGTTTTTTTTTTTTTTTTAAATAACTGCTTTGAAAGGTATAAATTACTACCTGAAAAATGAAAATTAAAGTTGTATATCGTATAACCTTATCAGCTGTTGAACAAGTGTCTCAATTAACTAGAATAATCAAATGATACTCTGAATGATTTTTTTTTTTTTTTTTCAGACAGAGTCTCGCTCTGTCGCCCAGGCTGGTACGGTGGTGTGATCTTGGCTCACTGCAACCTCTGCCTCCTGGGTTCAAGCAGTTCTCCTGCCTCAGCCTCCCAAGTAGCTGGGACTACAGGTGTGCACCACCAGGCCCAGCTAATATTTGTATTTTTAGTAGAGACAGGGTTTCACCATGTTGGTCAGGCTGGTCTCAAACTCCTGACTTCAGGTGATCCACCTGCCTTGGCCTCCCAAAGTGCTGGGATTACAGGTGTGCACCACCACGTCCAGCCTCTGAGTGAACGTTTTGATTTTAGTAGGGTTTAATGAGTTCTGTTTGCAACTGAGTACCATTCAGTTCTGTCAGACAAGTCAAGGACAGCTGTGTTCTGCAGCTGTTTCCTACGTATTTCAAGCGTCCGAGTCTTTCAGTGCACATTCATTTTGGGGCTTCTTCCTTTTAGTTTTGGATTTACAACCCCAGAGTGTATCAGGAACACTGGATGCTGCCCCTGAGGACCCTTAGACTGGATCCCAGGATGGCAAAGGTCCCCAGGTCTGGGCAGAGCAGAAGCGACTTGAAGCAAAGCTAACAGCACCCCTCACAGTTGGCTGCTCTTGATGCTATGGAGTATGATCTTCAGTTCCACAAAGGGCTCAGAAGTGACGGAGTAATTCAGTCCTGTGTGTTCTGTGGTTGGGATTAGCCCATGTTTTGATCTCAACTTCCTTCTCACCTCACTGGCCTCCCACCACCCAGTTTGTAATGACGAGCCCCCCTTCCACCTTGCTTGTGTCAGGGGTGTTTTCCTGTGTAGATCTGGCAAAAAATAATACGAATGAGACCGGCTTTGTTCCTAACCTCTTGAGATTAGGGAAGAGGGCGCTTTGGGCCTTGGAGCAAATGCTGTGTGCTCTGTATTCACACGTCTGTGGTGGCCCTTACAAACTGACTCTTGATTCTGACTTCAGTAAAAATAAGACAGTCGTGGCGTTCATTTCACTGGTAAATGCTTTAGAGGTGGAATCACCATGTTTCTCAATGTGTTCTTCATGTGGCACCCTCTCTGCTCTGTGTTGTCCACTCCAGGCTGCCCCTAGAATCCCAGAGCGTCAGAGCTGGGGAGCCTGGCAGGGGTCCTGGTGCCTCCTCAATGTACGCAGGTCACGGGGTGGGTTAGTGATGGGGTGAGACCCACACAGTCGGTCTCAGCACCAGCCCCCGCTTCGCACCCAGGGTTCTGCCCCAAATACCCAGAACTCTTGTGACCTTGAGAGTTCGCCTTGAGGCTGGTTGTGCCATTAACATGTTAGGTGATCAAGGTATTTGTCAAACAATTACGGATGGTACTGAGGAGATCATTTCTGTCCATAGTCAGGTGATAATCTGGCTATGGAGACAAAATCATTTTTGCATAAAAAGTATTTGCATACAAATGTTTTGTAGTACATGATGGTCATATAAAGAATATCCTGGGGTGGTGAGTATTTCATTTAAAAATATTGCTGTATAGAAACATCCTTTCTTCACTGAACCACTTACCAAAATTGCTACCATGTTCCAGCCTTGCCTTTAGGAAGGGAGGATGTTCAGACCAGCCTGTTGTTCACGGTGGCTGCCAGCTCTTTGTGTAGGCATCGGATGAGTGGCTGTTGGAGAGCTGAAGTCTCAGAAGGAGGCAGCCAGCATCTTTTTATGAAACGTTCTCTGCATAAGCAAGGTCCAGTCCTAGGTGCTAGGAGACCTGGGCGAAGACCCCAGTCCGGGAGAGGGCGACTGGTGGTGGACTTCCTGGAGCGGAGGCCCAGCAATAGGGCCCGGCCAGAAAGGCTGCCCGTGGGCGATGGTGTGTAGGGGCCCAGCCGGAAAGGGCCTAGCCGGAAAGTCTGCCCGTGGGTGGTGGTGTGTAGGGGCCCAGCTGGAAAGGACCTGGCCAGAAAGGCTGCCTGTGGGCTGTGGCATGTAGGGGCCAGTGGGAGGACCCGGCCAGAAAAGCTGCCCACGGCCGGTGGTGTGGGAGCCAAGATGCCGGGTGGGGGGCGTGCCGGGAAGTTTCACATTTGTGAATGGGTGGCGTTGACCCTTCTTCACTGTGGTTGTGACTGATACGCAGCAGCTACAGGGACCCGGCCCAGCTGCAGGTTGGGTTTATTTCTATCTGCTTTTAATTCACCTGCCCCCAGAGTTCTAGGCAATGCCTTACCCGGAATTTGGGTTTTAACATCCATAGATTTCTAGTTTTTCTCCTTGCGGTAGTTTTAGAGGGAAAGTGATATTGGGAGCAGGCACAGGAGGCAAAACCAGTGGATGGTCACGGAGCCAGAGCTGTAGCCATGAATGCTTTCAGGGAAGGAAAAGAAAAGCAGTCAGGCCTCAGAGCCGAGGCTCTGTGTTGTTTGAGAAGGAAGCTGGAGAAGCTGCTGGAACAGAGAGTGAGGCCAGACGCACTTGGCTGAGGAGCCACTCTGCCTCCTGTACATTCTGCCCAGAGACCAGCAGATTTCTGAGTCTCTGGGATGGTGGAAGGAAAGGTCCTGCAACTTTCCTGTAGGCGTTGGAGTCTCGGTACACATTCACAGGACAACGTTTGCTGCTGTGATCTAAGGCTTCTTTACTGTATATACATTCGTACACATGTACGGATTGCTTACTGCGCTTATTTTATCAGATCTAAAGATATAAAGGCTCCCAGATCATGGTTCTACATTCTTTCTTCCCATAAGACTTTGAACTGTGAATTCTTGATTCTTCTCCTAAGGGAGTATACATGAACCTCACCCAGAGGACGGAAGGGATGCTGTGTATTGATTTGCATTTGATATTATTTTGTAACACAGATATTTAAGCAATGAAAAATGATTCCAGGCAACTATAACTAGATTTTGATTTAGCTTCTATTGAAAGGTGCGTTGATTTTGGTTCATCTTTTTTTTAGGTCTAATGCCTGGAGGGAGGGTCAAGCTGGTACATAGTGCTCTGATCCAGTTGGGTGACAGGTAAGACGTGAGGGAAAACGCTTCACTATTTCACAAAGACCTCGAAGGAAAATAACACTGGGGAATTGCATATTTGGTAAATGGTGAGCTTTTGCGATGAAGACGTCCATTTTCTCACATTGTTTTTTTTTTCACTGTTTTATTAGTCTATTATTTTTATTTTTCTATTTTTTTGAGATGGAGTTTCGCTCTTGTTGCCCTGGCTGGAGTGCGGTGGCGCAATCTCGGCTCACTGCAACCTCTGCCTCCCTGGTTCAAGCGATTCTCCTGCCTCAGCCTCCTGAGTAGCTGGGATTACAGGTGCCCGCCACCATGCCCGGCTAATTTTTGTATTTTTAGTAGAGACGGGGTTTCATCGTACTGATCAGACTGGTCTCAAACTCCTGACCTCAGGTGATCAACGCGCCTCGGCCTCCCAAAGTGCTGGGATTACAGGTGTGAGCCACCACACCTGGCCTTGTTAGTCTATTATTAGTGAGTGAATGTAATAGATGCAGCTTCCAGGTGTAGAGCTAACGTTTTGTCTTTAAGTAGAGGTTATTTTCTGTCTTTTAAATTGGTCCTATTTAACTATTCTTCAGTTTTCATGCAGCCCCAAACTTAAAGTTTCAGGAACCGGAAACATTGATAAAAAATTTTATTCAGAGATTTAGATTTCTGCTTTTACTCACATAACTTAATAAGACATAAAAATTCTTCACAAATGTACAAATATTGTTTGTGGTATTTATATGTTTTATGTTAATTTATTTCTTAAAGTATCTTTTCTTATTGTTTACTGCACTCGGGTCAACTATCAACATGTGAATTACCCTTGAAAAATGTTTGGGCCTGGTTCTTCCTAATCAGAAAACCTGTGGGTTGTGTTAATGAATTCATGCATGCTTGGAGACTTTAAATCAACTACAGTTGTAATTAGTAATTACAACTAATTATGAAAGAGAGTTATATTTTAAAAAGTCATTTACTGTATTGCAGAGCCAAACGTACATGGTTCCTGAGCGAGCCCCTGACCCCTGCAGCCTCTGCAGTTCCCCTGTTGAGTTTCTTTACGACTTTTTATCTCTGCTAGGGTCCTTACCGCTTTATACTGTGCATTGTATTTATCTTTAACTATCAGCTTCTCATGTACTTAACTGCACACACACTCTTTGAAGGAAAGTGTGTAATGTATCTGACTTTTGGGTTTTTTCATACCCAAAAACTCCTAACAGTGTCTTCCTGAGATCCACGCATAATAAATGTTCCCTCAGACTCTGCTCAACCAACCATATTGAGCTTATTCTGTGTGCCAGGCTTTGTAGCACTAGGGGGGAGCCTCTTCCCTCAAGGTGCTCCGAGAAGGAGGCAGACAAGTAAACGCTATGTGATTGCAGCGGGGGCTCCCTGCTTTCCCAGGAAGACGGCTCTGCAGTGGAGTTCAGAGTGAGGATACTTCTCAGGGAGTTCCTTGGGCTCACTGCCTGGGAAAGGGCGGGGAGGAGGCAGAATGGGGCTGAGAGGAGGAGCTGAGCTGTGAGGCAGGCCCCACAGCCGACTCCCTAGGACCTGGAGTTCTGAGCTAGAATGGCCTCCCAGAATCATGTGGCCGGGCCTTGACACCTCATATCCCGTCAGTCACTGAGCATGAGTGTGCCTGGGAGGTCACTGCCTGCGGGGAAGCAGGTCCCGCGGCTCTGCCTGCACCACCCCTGCAGCTGGGCCCCATCCACCAGGGTCATCGTGCAGAGGACGAAGTGTGGTGTCAGGATGTGCACGGGGCTTGTGGGAGCTCAAAGGATGGAGGCAGCTTGGGGGATGGAGTGCAATGGGGACATCTTGAGGGGGCAAAGACTGAGCTGGGCCTTTGAGATGGAGTTAGATGGTCATAGGGAGCAGCACCTGGGGGTGCCCAGAGGCACATTTGGAGCTGTCAGTGGGTCTGATGTTGAGGGAGACAGGTGAGGCAGGCCCTAACGAGTCTGTCTGCTGTGCTAAAGGGTGTGGACGTTAGCGTAAAGGTGGTCACGAGCCGTTGCAGGATGTTGAGCCGAGGAGTGGTGCATCTTGTCTGTGATGTAGATGGGTCAGTGTGGTAGTGGTGTAAGTTGGGAACAGAGGAAGGGGGGCCGGAGTCAGGGAGAGCCGTTGGGTGGCTTCTGGAGTGACTGACGTGAACTACCGGGATCTGAACAAAGGCAGCAATCACAGGCATAGAGGCTAAAGGGGTAGAACTTAAAAAAACCAGCAGCTCATCGATCATAGGAGCAGTGGGAGGGAGGAGCCTAGGTTGGCCTCTGGCTCCACCAGCATGTCTGGTTGGTGACTGGGCACCACTGGCTAGGTGAGAATAGGAGTGGGGAGGGGTGGGAGCAGCCCCATGTGGTCCAGTGAGGATAGGCTGAGCTTGTGGTGCCCGTGGAGATGTCCAGGAACCAGGGGCCTCCATAGCAGAAACCCCAGATGGAAGCAAGGATTTGGGAGTCATCAACTAAGAGGTGACATTTGCAGTCCTGAATGTGGACGGAGAGAGAAAATTGGAAAGGAGGCTGATAGCACGGCCACATGCTGACTTTGATGATGTGGGTGTGGCAGATGGAGCAATTGTGGGCATCTCTCTGTTACAAATACATAGGCCATATAAAGGAAAAAATAAAACTAAGTATAGTTTTTAAAAGGAAAGGAAAATCTCTAAATGCCGTAAACAGGAGAGAGCTTAAAGTTAGTGTCATAAGCTTTTGAGCTGCTGTGTGATGGCTTGGAGGCTGGGCGTGAAGCCCGGGCTATCTCAGACCTTCTGAGCTGTCTCTGGGGCTTGAGCTTATGCAGAAACAGGTGATGCATTGAGTTTGCCTGAGGCAAGGAGGTAGAACTGAGACCCCTGCACAGGACTTTCAAACTCACTGCTCCTGCAGTGATAGGGAAATTCAGAAAGCCTCACCACAGCCAAGAGAAGACAGAGGAGCTTGGAAGAGCTTGAAATCCTAAACTGAGTGTATATATGGGAACCTACAAGCTGAGATGTTAACATCACAGTTCTAGACCAGTGGCCTCAGTGGGTTCATAGTTAAAGTAGACACAAAACCGCCTGGTGGGTAAATATAGTTTGCAAGTGGGGGCTCACAGGATTCTCATGAGAAGCAGTCTGCTGCAGAGGAGTTCACAACTACAAGCATGAAGAAACAGTGTACCTTGGTGCAAAAAGTAGGAGTCACACACTTAAGAACTTGAGACAGTTGCACAGTCTAAAAGATATTTCTAGAAATGAAACTGTGACCTCTGAAATTTACAACCAAGTGAGTGGTTACATAGCCGATTAGATACAGCTGAAGAAAGACTTAGTGAACAGAAGGATAAATCTGAAAAAATTATCAAGAGTGTAGTAGCAGAAAAAAATGGAAACAAAGAGTGGCTAAACCAGAGGAAAATGACATGGCCTGTTATACATCGAATGATGTATTGTAGTGCAAATCAGTGCTAATACTATCTTATTTTTAAAGTTTGAAAACAATCCATCTGTTCATCTTTGTTACTTTATTTTTTCAGTCTTTCCCATAAAGGTAATGAATTTTGGGGGACTACACAAACACTGAATGTTAAATTTCTGCCTTCAGATCCTAATCACTTTATTGTTGGCACAGACGTGGTGAGTAGTATTTTAAATTTAATTCTATTACTAATTTTCCTTGTTTTCCTGAGTTACCTGATAAATATCTTGATTTAGGATTAACTTACTCTTTGCTTTTATAAAGTTTAAATTTAGTTTGAGGAACAGTAACTGTATCCAATCTCGTATCTAATGCACTTCTTCGTCACTCTTGGGCTTCTTTTTCACAGGGTCTCATAAGCCATGGCACAAGACAAGATTTGAGAGTGGCTCCCAAACTATTCAAACCTCAGCAACGTGGTATAAGGCCAGTAAAAGTTAATGTCATTGATTTTTCACCATTTGGAGAACCAATATTTTTGGTAAGAAAGTTTGTTTTTTAAAGCACCAATTCTGTTTTTCTTTTTTTGAGACAGGCTCTTGCTCTGTCATCCAGGCTGGAGTGCAGTGGTGTGATCATAGCTCACTACATCCTTGAACTCCTGGGCTCAAGTGACCCTCCCACCTCAGCCTCCCAAGTAGCTGGGACCACAGGTGCATGCCACTACACCTGGCTAATTAAAAAATACATATTTTTTTGTAGAGATGAGGTCTCCCTGGGTTGCCTAGGCTTACCAATTCTTTTTAATGATACTCTGCCTGTTTGGGCAGCATAACACTTGCCGTTGATCCACTGGAAAATTTTAAAAGTTGATCATTTACTGGACCACTAATTGATCATTTATGGGGTGTCAGTGGTTTAGAAAGGAGAAACATGAAATTAATAACAAAGTTTAAAAACAAAACCTATGTAGAAATTAAACTCTCAAGTAATACTTGGTTCAATTACAAGTTAGTTAGAATTCAACAGAAGAATATCAAATACCAAAACCTATGCTACAGCCAAAAATGTGAAGAAATTCTTAGTGTGAGAATTTTTGCCTGTGTTCTTTTACTGTTTAACACAATAGAAATTAATGTTCAGAGTCTTTAACCTGAAAGTCCAGGGATGGCCATTGGGAGGGCAGCAATCCCTGCACTGCACTCATGCTGCAGGAAATGGTGTGTGGGTGCGAGCTGCTTGCTCTCTTTCCTTCCAGGGCCTGGTGTCAGCCCAGCTCACCCTAGTCACAATTGTCCTGTAGACTCCAAGGTCAGTTTATGGGTTGGTTGGGGTAAGATAGGACAGAAGGCAAAATATGAAACAACTTTATACATGATTAAATGTGACAGTTAACAAGAGTTATACAGTAGTCAAGGCATTAAATTATAGCTCAGATATCTCCTTCTCTCACTGGTATTTACAAATTTCCCTGTACTTGAGATTGAGGGGAAAGATTGTTATTTATTCACACTACTCTTATAGTACTTAAAACATTATAAATTATGTTTATATGTCAGTCATATAAACTGTAAGGTTGTTGAGGGTGGAGATGGTATTTCATGTATCTTTGTATTTCCAAAGACAGCATTTAGCTGCTGAGTAATATCCCCCTGTGGCTGTTGAGAGCCTAGAATGTGGCCAGGCAAGGCTGGGATGTGCTGGAGGTGTGAAATACACATCAAATTTTGAAGAATTAGTGTGAATAAAAGAATGTAAAATGTGTCTCATTAGGCCAGGCATGGTGGCTCACGCCTGCAATCCCAGCGCTTTGGGAGGCTGAAGCAGGTGGATCAACTGAGGTTGGGAGTTCGAGACCAGCCTGACCAACATGGAGAAGCCCCATCTCTACTGAAAATACAAAGTTATCTGGGCATGGTGGCTCATGCCTGTAATCCCAGCACTTTGGGCGTTCCAGGCAGGTGGATCACCTGAGGTAGGGGTTCGAAACCATCCTGGCCAACATGGCAAAACCCCTCTCTACTAAAAATACAAAATTAGCCCGGCATGGTGGCACATGCCTGTAATCCCAGCTACTCGGGAGGCTGAGGCAGAAGAATCACTTCAACCCAGGAGGCGGAGGTTGTGGTGAGCCAAGATAGTGCCATTGCACTCCAGCCTGGGCAACAGAAGCAAAACTCCATCTAAAAACAAAAAAGTCTCATTAACAATTTTGTTGTTGGCGACTTCCAGTGTGGAGCTCTTGAGCTTTTTATGACTTCTCTTCCCATAAAAAACCAAAACCAAATACATAGTACCAAGATCTTTACCAGTAAGAACTTAGAGCTCAAGTGTGAAGACAACACAGTTCCTGGGGCCACAGAAAGTAGAAAAGCTCCAAGCAAATGGGAGGAGAACTCGGCTTCCATATCCACAATGTCCCTTCCCCCTTATTTGGCCTGGCACCAAGTGCATGGAAACTCATGGTTTCTATCTGGAGAAAGTAAAAGTGAGGTGGACAACCAGTTTCTCTACTTTCTTGGGTGCCCTGTCCCTGCCTTGGCCTGTGGAGAGCATCCCGAGTGCCCAAAGGGAGAAATAGCCCTGAGGCCACCCAGAAACAAAGCTGGGAGGCGGGACTACTGTCCCCAGCCCTGGAAACTCTGCACCTCAGCCAAAGGAGGCACACAATCAGACTGGCCACTCACAATACCATGCTCCAGAAGGTTTGTTCCACAGGTCTTCTGAACACGAACCCTGACACTGTCAGGACAAACCATTTGAGGCCTCCCTCAATCACTAAATACAGCTAAGGTGAACCTCGTCTTAAGGTGACACCTATAGCTGAAAAGGAGGCAGCAACCTAGCAGTGAAGATTTGCTAAGTAAATATATTCAATAAAAACCAAAACAAGCTGGACAGAGAAAACTGGAATAAATAACTAATCCTGCAATGCAAAGGCACAGACATATACCCATAAGAAACAGCAGCAAACAGGGAACCATGATGTCCCCAAAAGGACAAAACAAAAATCCAGTGACTGACTTAATGAAGCAGTGATTTGTGAGCTCTCTAAGAATTCAGAAGAGCAATTTTAAGGAAACTCTGTGATCTCCAAGACAACACTGAAAAGCAAATCAGAAATTTGTCAGAGAAATTTAACAAAGAGATTGAAATAATTTAAAAATCAAACAAATCTTGGAACTGAGAAACATATTTGCTGAACTGAAGAAATACATTATAGGCTCTCAGCAGCAGAGTAGATTAAGTAGAGGAATGAATTGGTGAGCTCAAAGCAGGCTATTTGAAAATACACAATCAAGGCTAGGTGCGGTGACCCACGCCTGTAATCCCAGCATCTGGGAGGCTAAGGAGGATCTCTTGAGCCAGCCTGAGCAACATAGGGAGACCCTATCTCTATAAGAAAATGTAAAAATTTGCCAAGAATGGTGGCATGTGGAGGCAAATGGAGGCTGAGGCAGTAGGATCACTTGAGCCTGGAAGGCCAAGGCTGCGGTGAGCCCTGATTGTGCCATTGCCCTCCAGCCTGGGTAACAGAGCGAATGCTGTTTCTAAAAAGAAAAAAGAAAGGAAATATACAATCAGAGGAGAAAAAAAGAACAAAAAGGAATGAAGACTACCTACAAGACAGAGAAAATAATAACCACAAAAGACCAAATCTAAGAATTACTGGTATTCAATAGGGAGCTAGCAAGGGTTAGAAAATGTATTCCAAGAAATGATAACAAAAAACTTTCCAGAACTTCATAGGGAGGTCAATACCCAGGTATAGGAAGGTCAGTGAACATCAAACAGATTCAACCCAAATAAGATTACCACAAGGCATTTAATAATCAAAGGTCAAGGAGAAAGAGAAGATCCTAAAAGCAGTGAGAGATAAGAAGCAAATAACATACAAAGGAGTTCCGGTTCGTCTGGCAACAGACATCTCAGTGGAAACCGCACAGGCTGGGAGGGAGGAGAGTGACATTTTCAAAGTGCTAAATGAAAAACTCTGCCATCCAAGAATACTGTATCCAGCAAAACTGTCATTCAAATATGAGGGAGGGTTAAAGTCTTTCCCAGATACACAAAAGCTGAGAGAATTCACCATCCTCAGACCCATCTTGCAAGAAATGCTAAAGGGAGGCTGGGCGTGGTGACTCGTGCCTGTAATCACAGCACTTTGAAGGTCAAAGTGGGTGGATCACTTGAGGTCAGGAGTTCGAGAGCAGCCTGGCCAACTTGATGAAATATGTCTCTATTAAAAATACAAAAATTAGCCAGATGTGATGGCAGGCTCCTGTAATCCCAGCTACTCAGGAAGCTAAGGCAGGAGAATCGTTTGAACATGGGAGGCAGAGGTTGCAGTGAGCTGAGATTGTGCCACTGCACTCCAGTCTGGGTGATAAAGTGAAACTCTGTCTCAAAAAAAAAAACTAAAGGGAGTTTTTCAACCTGAAAGAAAAAAAAAAATACTAACATGTAAAAAAACAAACAAAAAGCTTATCAAGGTATAAAACCCCTTCATATAATTAATACATGGACAAACCCAGAATACTGTATTACTGTATTTGTACAATATGCTCATAACTCTAGTATGAAGCCCAAAAGACCTATTAAAAACAATAATAGCTATAGCAACTTCTTAAGATATAAATAATTTAAAAATATATAAATCGAGACAACTGAAAGTCAAAATGTGAGAAGGTTAAAGTGTAGAATTTTTTGTTTGGTGTTTCCTTTGTTTTTATTTCTTTATTTGTATTCTAAGATAAGTTGCTATCTCTTTAAAATAACTTGTTTTAGGGCTGGGTGCGCCGGCTTATGCCTATAATCCCAGCACTTTGGGAGACTGAGGTGGGAAGATTGCTTGAGTCTGGGAGTTTGAGACCAGCTTGGGCAACATAGTGAGACCTCATCTCTGCAAAAAAAAAAAAAAAAAAAAAAAACCAAACAAACAAACACACACAAAAAACAGTCAGCTGGGTATAGCGGTGCCCATGCCCACCCGTAGTCCCAGCTAGCTACTTGGGAGGCTGACAAGGGAGGGTTGATTGATTGAGCCTGAAAGGTCAAAGCTGCAGTGAGCTGTGATCTTGCCACTGCACTTCAGTCTAGGTCACAGAATGAGATCCCGTCTCAATAATTAAGTAAATAAGCACAATACAAAAACCTGTAATAGCTTCATTCAAAACAAAAAGCAACAAATTAGAACATACTAGCAGAAAGAAGGAAGACAGGCAGAATGGAACAAAGGAAGAGAGGAGTCTTAAGCAGAAATCAAGCAACAAAATGGCAGTAGAATGTTCTCACTTAGCCATGATATCACTGAATGTAAATGGTCTCAATTCTCCAATTAAAAGGCATAGAATGGCTGAATGGATAAAGAAACAAGACCCAACTATATGCTGCCTTCAAGAAACTCACTTCACCTATAAAGACACACTCACACTAAAAGTGAAAGGGTGGAAAAAGATATTCCATACAACTAGAAACTGAAGAAGAGCAAGAGTGGCTATGCTCATATCAAATAAATTGGACTACGCATCAAAGACTGTAAAAAGTGACAAAGAGGGGTCTATATATAATGATAATGGGTCGGTTTACTATATAATGATATAGGGGTCAATTCAGCAAGAGGATATAACAGTTACAAGTATCTATGTACCCAACACCAGAGCTCCCAAATATAGAAAGCAAAGATTAATAGATCTAAAACAGAAATAGACTGTAATGCAATAATAGTAGGGTGCTTCAGCACCCCACTCTCAGTAATGGACAGATTACCCAGACAGAAAATCAGCAAAGAAACATCAGAGTTAAACTACACACGAGACTAGTGGTCCCCAACCTTTTTGGCACCAGGGACTGGTTTTTGTGGAAGACAGTTTTTCCCTGAACCAGGGGTTTGGGGGATGGTTTCAGGATGAAACTGTTCCACCTCAGATCATCAGGCATTAGATTCTCATAAGGAGACTGCAGCCTAGATCCCTCACAGACACAGTTCACAATAGGATGCATGCTCCTGTGAGAATCCAGTGCTGCCGCCGATCTGACAGGAGGTGGAGCTCAGATGGTAGTGCTCACTCGCCTGCTCCTCACCTCTTGCTGTGCGACTTGGTTCGTAACACGCCGTGGTCTGGTACTGGTCCATGGCCCGGAGGTTGGGGACCCCTGCACTAGACTAAATAGGCCTAACATTTACAGAATATTCCTCTGAACTGCTGCAGAATGCACATTGTTTACACTAGCACATGAGACATCATCCAGAATACCCCATATCTTAGGCCCCAAATAAGTCCATACAAATTCAGAAGAATAGAGATCATATTGAGTATCTTTTATGATTACTATGGAGTAAAACTAGAGCTCAATAACAGGAGGAACCTTGGAAAATACACAAACACATGGAAATTAAACATCTTCCTGAATGTCCAGTGAGTCGATTAAGAAATTAAGAAGGAAATTTAAAAATTTATTGAAAGAAATGAAAATGGGAATGCAACATATCAAAATCTATGGGATATGGCAAAAGCAGTACTAAGAGAGAAGTTTATAGTAATAAATGCCTACATCCAAAAAAGTAGAAAGACTTCAAATAAGCAGTATAACAATGCATCTCAAGGAAGGAGAAGAGCAAGAACAAACCAAACTCAAAATTAGTGGAAGGAAAGAAATAGTAAAGTTCAGAGCAGAAATAAATTGAGACAAAGAAATTACAGAAGATCAATGAAATGAAAAGTTGGGTTTTGAAAGATAAGCAAAATTGACAAATTTTTAGCTAGAATAACTAAGAAAAAAGAGGGAAGACCCAAATAAAATCAGAAACCGAAAAGGAGATACAACAACTGAACCCTCAGAAATACAAATAATCATTAGAGACTATTATGAACAGCTGTAAGCCAACAAATTGGAAAACCTAGAAGAAATGGATAAATTATTGGACACATGCAACCTACCAACATTGAACCATGAAGAAATAGAAAACTTCGGTAAATCAATAATGATTAATTAGATTGAAGCTGTAATAAAAAGTCTTCCATCAAGAAAAGCCCAGGACCTGATGGCCTCATTACTGAATCCTACCAAACAATTAAAGAACTAATACTGATGCTTCTCAAACTATCAAAAAAAATTGGAAACGTTCTATAAGGCCAGCATTACCCTGATGCCAAAACCAGACAAGGACACAACAGAAAATGAAAACTACAGGCCAATACCCCTGATGAGCATAGATGCAAAAATCCTCAACAAAATACTAGCAAACCAAATGCCACAAGACATTAAAAAGATCCATTCACCATGATCAAATGGGATTCATCCCAGGGATGCAAAGATGATTCCAAATATGCAAATGAATAAATATGAGACATCACATTAACAAAATCAAAACCAAAAAGGATATCATTTCAGTAGATGCTGAAAAAGCATTTGATAACAGTCAGCATCCCTTTATGATAAAAGCCCTCATCAAAATGGACATAGAAGGAACATACCACAAAATATTAATAATAAAGGCTGTTTAAGACAAACCTATGGCTAACATCATACTGAGTGGAAAAGAATTGTAAGCCTTTCCTCTAAAGGCTGGAACAAGACAACGGTGCCCACTTTTACCACTCCCATTCAATAAAGTACTGGAAGTCCTGGCCAGGGCAGTTAGGCAAGAGAAGGAAATAAAAAGCATCCGAACTGGAAGAAGTCAGATTAGCCTTATTTGCAGACAGCGTGACCTTTTCCTAGGAAAACCTACACTCCACCAAAAAAAAAAAACTGTTAGAACTGATACATGAATTCAGTAAAGTAGCAGGATACAAAGTTGATATACAAAGATAAGTAGCATGTATGTATGCCAACAGCAAACAATCTGAAAAAGAAATCAAGAAAGCAGTCTCCTTTACAGTAGCCACAAAACTGTAAAATACCTAGGAATCAATCTAACCAAAGATGTGAAAGATCTATACAAGGAAAACTAGAACTCTGATGAAAGAAATAGAAGAGGACACAAAAAATGGGAAGACATTGCATGCTCATGGATTGGAAGAATTCATATTATTAAAGTGACAGTGCTGCCCAAAGCAATTTACAGAGTCAATGCAATCCTTATCAAAATACCAATGAAATTCTTCACAAAAATAGAAAAAAAAGCCCTAATATGTATATGGAATCAATAAAGATCCTGAATAGCCAAAGCATTCCTCAGCAAAAAGAACAAGGCTGGAGGCCAAAGTAGACAGTTGAGATTACATCTTGCTAAAAGGCTTCTGAAGAGCGAAGGAAACAAAAATATCTGCAAATTATTTATCTGACATGGGATTCATAACCAGTATATATAAGGAGCTCAAATAACTCAATAGCAAAAAATAATCCGATTTTAAAATGAGCAAAAGATCTGAACAAACATTTCTCAAAAGAAGACATACACATGGTCAACAGGAATATGAATAAATGCTCCACATCACTAATCACAGGAATGCAAGTCAAAACCACAACATGACATCACCTCACCACAGTTAAACTGGCTCATATCAAAAAGACAGCCCTCATACACTGCTGCTGGGAACGTAAATTAGTACAGCCATTATGAAAACAGTATGGAGGTTCCTCAAAAAACTAAAAATAGAACCACCGTATTATCCAGGAATTCCACTACTGCGTATATCCACAAGAATGAAAATAAATGCATCAAAGAGATATTTGCACTCTTACATTTAGTGTGGCACTATTCACAATAGCCAAGATATGGATCAACCTAAGTGCCCATCAGTGGATGAATGGATAAGGAAAACGTGGTATATACACAATGGGATATTACTCAGGTGTAAAAAAGAATGAAGCCCTGTCATTTGCGGCAGTGCGGATGGAGCTAGAGGCCATAATGTGAAATTAAATAAGACACAAAGACAAATACCACATGTTCTCACTCACATACAGCAGCTGAAACAGTGAATCTCATGAAGACAGAGTGTGGCATGGTGGCTACCAGAAGTCAGGAAAGCGGGGAGCTAGTATGGATGAAAAGAAAACTAAGTATATAAATGTATTTATTACCCCTGAACTGTGCACTTAAAATTATAAAGATGGTAAATTACTGATGTATATTTTTATCTCAATAAAAAACAGAATAATTTTGTTGTTGATTGCATTTTGAAGTAACATTTTACCTTTTTCGTTTTTTAAATTTTTAGAGACAGGGTCTTGCTCTGTTGCCCAGGTTAGAAGTGCAGTGACGTGATCATAGCTCACTACAGCCTCAATCTCCCAGGCTTAAGCAATCCTTCCGCCCTCCCGCCTTAGCCTTCTGAGTAGCTGGGACTGCAGGTGCACCCCACCACACCTGGCTAATGAGAATTTTAAATTACATATGTGGTTCCTATTTGTGGTTCCCATTATATTTCTATTGGATAGTAATCTATGTGGTCCAGACCCTGCCTCTGTGACTAAAGCATACACATTATCAGTAAATGTTATGTTTTGTGAAGATGCATGAAAGAACGATGTTTCCAAAGGACTCATGTATCCTGGTGTTCCTGAGTCCGGAGGCGTAGGAGGCCTCCAGAGGTGTCTGGGCCGGCCTCTGGAAGGTTCTGCCCTAGCCTGTTTCTACACCCTCCCAAGAGGACCTCCACCCACACACCGGAGGCACTGGGTCGCCTGCATGCAGCTCAGCTTTCTGAAAAAAACAGAACCTCTGCTTTCTGAAAGTCTTATCTGCCCATGTGGAACAGATCATTTCATGTGGTTATTGGATAGATTTTTTTTTTTTGAGATGGAGTCGCTCTGTCGCCCAGGCTGGAGTGCAGTGGTGTGATCTTGGCTCACTGCAACCTCTGACTCCCTGGTTCAAGCGATTCTCCTGTCTCAGCCTCCCAAGTAGCTGGGATTACAGGTGTGAGCCACCATGCCTAGCTAATTTTTGTATTTTCAGTAGAGATGGAGTTTCACCACTTGGGTCAGGCTGATCTTGAACTCCTGACATTGTGGTCCAGCCCCCTCGGCCTCCCAAAGTGCTGGAATTACAGGCGTGAGCCACTGCACCCAGCCTGAATGGACTTTTTTTTTAAAAAAACTTTTATTCTGACACAGTTTCAGGCTTACAGAGAAGTTACACAAGCAGTTCAAAGGCTTCCTGCACACCCTGTGCAGTACCACGTGGGCTTCCTTCTCTCTGGGTGTTCGTGTATTTTCACTGTCTGAGGGGAAGTTGCAGACATGGTACTCCATCCCTAAACAGTTCAGCGTGCGTTTCCTAAAAGCAAGAACATCCCCACATAGCTGTTGTGGTCACAGTCACCAGGGAGTTCACACTGGTACAAAGCTGCTATCGAATCTGTAGATGGAGGGAGATGGCATGCATTGTCTGATAATGTCCTTTGTAAGAAAAACCGTGTCCCAGGTCGTGTGTCTCATTCAGTGGTTTGTCTCTTTAAACTCCCGTGATCTGGATGTCAAAGACTGAATGCCTCCGTCATGTTTTCATGACCTTGACATGTTTGAAGGGCACAGGCCAGTTACTTTGTAGAATGTTCTTGAGCCTGAGCTTGTCTGAGGTTTTGGTCAGTCACAGTCAGACGCAGCTTTTTCGTGCTTGGCTGGAGGAGCTTAGGGTGATGTGCGTCCTCGGGACACCCATGACGTCAGTTTGTACCATCCCACATAACACTAATTCTGACCGCGTGGAACTACCGTGGTCCCACTGATGAAGTGTCTCATGGGCAGATACCCTGGCACTTTGTACACGTCTCAAAACTCCTTAGATTTTCACCACCAGTTTCGGCATCCATGGATGAATCTCACCTGAATTGATTATTAGGATGATTGGCAAGTAGTGATTTTCCAGCCCACCGTTAATTTTACATGTACTAGTTGGCTTTCTACTGTTGGGGAAGACTTTTCCTTTCTCTGTATATGGATGGATGTGTTTATTACGTGTTGTGGACGCGTTGCTTTTTACTTTATTCAGTAGGTCATAATCATTTACTACCAGTATTTATTTCGCTGCTCAAATTTTCTGGGTTAGGTCGGTGGCTGTCCTTCGAGCTACCTCTTTATCCTTTTGGTGT
Source organism: Piliocolobus tephrosceles (assembly GCF_002776525.5). Lineage (NCBI taxonomy): Eukaryota > Metazoa > Chordata > Mammalia > Primates > Cercopithecidae > Piliocolobus > Piliocolobus tephrosceles. Next base: position 147,160,945 of record NC_045441.1, read on the forward strand.
CATCCTGTGAGCCCTGAACCAGCCACTTCTTCCCAGAGTTCTGGCTCTTATGAGTGGAGGAAAGTATCTAGAAACCAAGACCCGGGCAGTAAGAAGTGTCTGACACACTTGTGGGCCTGCTCAGAGACACAGCACACGGAATACCTGCTTTTATCTGTAAAGCACATAGGCAGGCATCACACACTGTGAGTCTGCACCCTTGTCTCCAACACCAGGTTAACAAACGGTCCCCCCAGCCTCCCTCCTCCACGGCAGTGCCTGCCTCTCAGACTGTGTGTTATCAGGACGATTGATCTGGTGGATGCTTCCTGCACTTTATCCGTTCACGTGCTCACTCTCGGAATAGACAGAGCTCTTCGTGCCTGGGGAGATGAAGGGCACTGAGGAGCCGGTGTTCCGGGCTCTGCTTGGGCTTCAGGTATAAAGTGCACCATTTCCTGGGATGTTCAGAAATTGTGTGGTCTGGTTCCTGCCCCTCCTTTCTGTGTGGTTATGTTACTTATTTGGAATGTAGGTTTTTAAATTTGTTTGTTTATATTTCATTTTAGAATTTTACACCCATTCTTGATTTTTTCTTTTTTTTTGAATATGGGAAAGATAAAATATATTTAGTAAAAAGGAATTAATCTTCTCTTTAAAAGCTAAAAATTTGGTCTTTTATTAAACCAGTTAATTTTATGAAAACTTCAAGGGAAGTATATAACCATATTATTGACACAAATGTATGTAGTTTTGTAAAAGGTGCCATATTTTCATGGAGCCAATCTTAATGGCCCATGCTTGAATCACTGATACTCAACTTTGTTAAAAATAAATACATGTTTATATATTCACTGAGTCTGTTGATTATTGGCCATTTTGGAAGAGAAACACAAAGCGTGTCAGAGTCAGGTGAGTGCTCACCTTTGTAATTTGTAAGGAGAGATTCAATATTATGATTTTATGTTTGGAAAACAACAAATTAATATTTTTGCGGTATAAACTAAAGAAAACCAATCCTCTGAAAAATTTCTCTGGCTGCTGAGATCAAGTTAAGAAAAAAGCAAAAAAGAGGCTTGGCATGATGGCTCACACCTGTACTCCCAGCACTTTGGGAGGCCAATGTCGGAGGATCACTTGAGGCCAGGAGTTCGAGACCAACTTGGGCAACATAGTGAAACCTCATCTCTACGAACGATATAGAAGCCAGGTGTAGCAGTGCATGCATGTAGTCTCAGCTACTCAGGAGGCCGAGGCAGGGGGATTGATTGAGCCCAGGAGGTCGAGGCTGCCGTGAGCTGTGATTGTGCCACTGCACTTCAGGCTGGGTGACAGAGCGAGACCCTGTGTCAAAAAAAGAAAGGAAAAGACCATGCTCAGCAGTGTTCATCCTTCCTGGTCACAGGCTGGCTGTTCGGACGGAAGCATCAGGCTGCACCAGCTGAGCTCCGCGTTTCCGCTCCTGCAGTGGGACAGCAGCACAGACAGCCATGCAGTCACCGGCCTGCAGTGGTCCCCGACCAGGCCTGCCGTGTTCCTGGTGCAGGACGACGCATCCAACGTCTACCTCTGGGACCTCCTCCAGAGCGATCTGGGTCCTGTTGCCAAACAGCAGCTCTCCCCCAACAGGCAAGTGGGGAAGTTCTGGACCAGCTGTTGGTTGCAGGGGGTGCTTTGGCCACAGGTGCCACTTGTGGTCTTTCTTCTTTGATTTTTGCATGAGGCTGCTACATTTTAAGATGTGGCCATACGTAAATTTAAATAATATGTTTAGTTAAAAAATTCTGCTTTTGAGAGCGGTGTTGGGTTCACAGAAAGTTGAGTGGAAGGCAGAGATTTCTAGCCCCTGTCCCACATCCCGGCCGGAGGTGCGTGAGGTGGAACCATGGACCTGCCTCCACACCGCCACCACTGAGCCCACAGTTTACCTGAGGGTTCACTCTTGGATTGTGCATTTAAATAATATTTTTAAAACCACTTTAAAGTGTGATTATTTTATATTTAGCACAAGGTAGTCTATTGGATTAACAGATTAATCGTGCAGTATTTCCCCATCATTGGTATTCTGTGAGTAAGAAATGATAGTTTGTGAGAGCTTCTTAGTTATGTTCCTTTGCCAGTCTTACGAACTATAAGTTCGTAATGTCTGAACGACGTACTAGGTGTTCCCCTAGTGTCTAAAGGGGGAAAGGGGGATAGTGCGTGGAATTAATGGTCCACGTGACGCCACACTAAAGCCATTCCGGCCCAGGCCCCTCAAGGGGCTCCCAGCTCACAGCCAGACCAGCGCAGCCGGGGCGTGCACATCAGTTCACGTGATGTCACTGATGGAATTAAGACAGATGCACTCCCGTCGACACCACTGTTAGGTAGTTCTTTGTTGCTTTGTTTCACAGCAGAAGTGTTCACGAAAACTTTCGTCATGAGGCGCTCTCCCTGCGCCCTGCTTGTCTGCTCACCTGTGTTTTTTTCTTGAGATTCTACATTTCTTTTTAATAAATCCTCCTACTGTGAGGGTTCATGTTGACCTGGGGAGAGAAATCCCACAGCCCTTTTGTAAAGGAAAGATAAGAGTTTAATCGAATGTTGGGGTGAGATCTGAATGAAATTAAGAATTGCATTTATTTAGTTTGATTCCTAGGTTTACTTACATTATTCTGATTATTAAAAAATTACACTAAAATCCAGACTGTAACTTGCAGATAACCGCACAACACACCTGCAGTTTATTATTCCAGAAAGTGTGTTTGTGCCTGCATTACAGGATAAACACATTTACCCAGCACCGACTTGCCTGGTGCCCGCACCCTGAGATCTCTCACTACCTGGTGGGCAAGACAGACAATGAGCAGGTTAACGAGGGGCTCCCGAAACGTGCTGGGGAATGTGCTGTGGAGGCGGATGATGAGGAAGAGGTCACGAGCGAGGGTCAGGGCTGAGGGGGGCAGGCAGAGACCTAGGAGATGGGATCTGGGTGGGGGCGGCAGGGCCTGGGCAGGGGCGGGTGACACACCCCGAGGTGGGCCGTGCTGCCGTGGCGGGGACTGGAGGGTCTGGGCACAGGAGCCCCAGCTCTGTGTGTGACGGGCTCCAAGCCTGGCTCCCAGCAGAGAGCATGTTTGCCGTCATTAGCAGGTTAGGGACCTTCCGTTCTGGAGCCTCATCTTAAGGGCATCATGGCTTTCCATGAAGGAGAACATGCTAGGGACCCTGGCTTCAGTCTCCAGCTGAGACCCCAGTGACTGGCTGCCCTGGGGAGCTCCCCTAAGCCCTCAGCAGTGCCGGATGCCTGGGCCAACCCTATCCATCTCTCAGGAAGGAGGTGGCAGCCGGGCGCACGTTCCTCCACTTCCCACACTGGAAAAGGCTCTGGAGGGAGGTGGCGCTCTCGCCTCCTGTTGGGCAGCCAGAGGCACCTGACACAGAAGGTGTCCAGTTACTTTTCTCTGGTTAGACAGAGAAGCAGAACAAGAAGAAACGGATAGTTTGAAAGGAAGGAGTCTCGATACAAGCAATGATTTAACACTTTTAGAGTTACGTTACAATCTCTGACAAGGACTCACTGTTGCGTGTGGTTGAGAAGCAGGTTGGCCGTGGGGAACAGGCAGGGGCCCTCGGGGCCAGCACAGGAGGTGGCAGGAGCCTGGTGATGGCTCAGCGTTGGGCCGAACTTTCGCTTTTGTCCTCTGTCCTCTTTGCTTGGATTCTGTCTGCCTTAACAAATCTGAAGGGCGTTTAGAAGAACTGACGGGTGCTCGTACTGTGTTCACACGTCTGTCACAGCTGGGGTTTAAAGCATCTCAACATAGTTCACCCAGGGACTGTTTTATTTGCCCAATGTCAGGGAAGCCTTTGGTGTCCACCGTCCATTACTAATGTTTTCAGGTTTGCAGCTAAACATCACCCTGCTTCACACACGCAACTGAACAGCAGTATTCAGGTATCCGCTGGGGAAAATCTTGAGTGGCTTGTAGTTCCTCATGGTCTGCCCCTTTTGGGGTGTCACGAGGCTTCATTCCCACACTCTGCTGCCCCACGTCCTGGGGAGTGAGCGGGGGGTGGGGTGCACTCAGGTAGCTGTCAGATTGGATGTGGTTTTCCCCCTGTAGTGACAAGGGCAGGGACCCCACCCCCATCATCATCAGGCACAGCCGGAATCCTGGCAGGTCCCTGGGCGATGGCATCAAGCTGGATCTCAAAGGACAAGTGGGAATGAAGCAAAGATAGGCAGGGAGTCTGCCAGAGGCACGGGGAGACGGGTTTCCCCAGCGAGGCCTGGAGCTGCAGGTGCCGGGAGCATGAGCGGGAGGCCCAGGGCCACAAGGAGAGACTGGGCGTGTTCCTACCAGCCACAGGAGGGGATTTGAGTGGGGGCCAGGTGGACAGCGGAGGTGTGACTGAGTCTCTGTCAGCCTCGGGAGGGGATTAGAGCTGGGGCCTGGTCAGGGAGCTTGTGGTCATCAGAGTGAGATGAGGACGGCCTCACTGTGGGGAAGGGGCCCCTGGGAGTGAGACTGGGGAGGCAGGGTGGCCCCAGGTCTCATGCTCAGGCACCGGGTGGATGATGGAGGTGCTGGTCCCGTGGAGGCCAGGAGTGGAAGGGTCCGGGGCTCCAGGGTGAGTCTGGGCTGGAGACGCAGACTTGTGAGCCCTGACACTCAGCTGTGGGTGAGATCCGGGGAGGCCAGAGACTGAGGATGAGGCTCTGATGGGTGGGCCTGCCTGGGCTGCTGACGCCCCCACCTTCTCCAGGGACCTGCCTGGGGGCTGCTGACTCCTGGCCTGAGGAGAGAGCAGGCACCCTGAGAGAGTGCAGCACGTCCTCATCACTTAGCTCTGCGAAGGTCCATCCGGCAGGCCTCTGACATGCAGAAATGCGTTTTTACACGTTTATTTCTGGTCTAGCTTTCATTTTGGCTATTGGTATTTTTAGAATTTCTTATCCGTTTCACTCTTCCCATGGAAGGCAGGTATTTTGAAGACTCAGACATAACCGAATGTCCCTTTGTATGCACTGACCCTCTGCCTCTGTGCCCCTCCCTGTAGGCTGGTGGCCATGGCTGCGGTGGGTGAGCCCAAGAAGGCTGGTGGCAGCTTCCTGGCCCTGGTGCTGGCCAGGGCCTCCGGCTCCATCGACATCCAGCACCTGAAGAGGCAGTGGGCGGCCCCGGCGGGGGATGAGTGCAACAGGCTGCGTCTGCTTTTGCAGGAGGCCCTGTGGCGAGAGGGAAAACCACACAAGTAGCGGGTGTTGCTGAGAGGACGGCGTTTCGGTAATGACCCAAATTTAAAAGACGTAAAATGGATAATTTTACATTTCTGTGCAAGTATATTTATGTATATAGACTATGTATATTCTGTATATAATTTATTTTACAAGAATATTTCTTTGGTATTCCAAGGAAATAAATGACTACTTTTGAATGGAAACAAAGAAAATTCTAGCATTTACGAAACTTCCAGGGGAGCATAGAGCCACATCCAGGGTCCTCTTTTCCGAGAGTATTTTGAGTTATTTTTACAACAGTTTAAAATATTGTCACATTACTACTAGATTTCAAACAGTCTACCATGAAAATGTATCTTAATGAACTATTTTCTTATGCATAAAATATATGTACACATGTCTAAATTAAAAGGAATTGCTCCACTGAAATGACCTCTGCCAACAGTGTTTTCTTAAAATTCTTGAGCACCTTCTTTTGGGATTATTGGAATGTCATATTTGCAGAGCAAGTCAGACACGTTTTCCATTCGCACTAAAAGTTGTCCTTGTGTGGAAATCATACAAGTAAATGAACTCCCTTGAATTTTGTAGCTCAGGTAGACCAGGAGTCATGCTGCTGTAACAAAACGCCCTAGGCTGGGCGATTTACCAGCAACAGAAATCTGCACCTGCTGTTTGCTGCAGGTGGAATTCAGCATCAAGGCACCCGGGTTTCGTGTCTGGTCAGCTGCCCTCGGCTTCCCACAGCACCTCGTGGCTGTGCCCTCGCATGGCAGCGGAGGGCAGAAAGGCTCCGGGGCCTTCAGCCTCTCTGGCAACAGCACCGATCCATTCACCAGGGCTCTGCCTCTCAAAGGGCCCCACCCCTTAACATGATCACCCTTGTGCTTAAGTGCCAGGCTTTGAATGTTGGCGGGACACACACATCCAAACCACAGCACAGAGACAGGAGAGTTCTGGGGTGAGGACAGAAAAATCCCAGAATGTGTCACAAACACCCCTCCCTTTGCCCTATCACCCTCCTGAAATGTTCCCAGCACCGTTGGCCGTCAATGGGTCTGTGAGGCGAACGGATGGGCACAGTTGGGTCTTCTTACTGGGTCACAAGATCCCCTCCCCTCACCTGGCCAGAACTGGAGCGTCTTAGACCTGGAAGGTGTCTGGGAGGGACCCACCAGGCCGGCCGTGACACCCAGACACAGCCCCCCTTCCCCAGCAGCAGGGCTGCACATCTCACATGGGCCTCTCTCCAGCCACCCGAGCGAGCAACCGCCAGCCTTTCTTGCTTTTTCATTGTTGATTTGAAATTGTTGACCGGGCGTGGTGGCTCACACCTGTAATCCCAGCACTTCAGGAGGCCTGACAGGTGGATCACGAGCTCAGGAGTTCGAGACCAGCCTGGCCAACATGGTGAAATCCCTTCTCTACTAAAAATACAAAAATGAGGTGGGCGAGGTGGCGGGTACCTGTAATCCCAGCTACTCAGGAGGCTGAGGCAAGAGAATTGCTTGAATCTGGGAGGTGGAGGTTGTGGTGAGCCGAGCTCATGGCCCTGCACTCCAGCCTGGGCAACAGAGCGAGACTCCATCACAAAAGCAAAACAAAACCCATCAGAACCCTACACGCTTGTTAAGAAGACAGCTGAGACAGAGTAACATAGACAGTGACCGTCCCTCCCTGTCCAGTCCCATCCCAGGAAGGCTCCGTTGTGTGCTGGAATGCACACATGTAAGCACACCCATCCTGGGTTCCTAGGGTCCCCGTGGATGGATGGCAGTGAGATGCTGCCAGGGTTGGTCTGCCGTCCCTGCTGGCCCACACATACCCCCTCTCTGTCCCATGGGCACAAGGACTTTGTCTCGTTGGCCGCTGAGTCCCAGGTGCCTGCTACAGCACCCGCTGTGTCAGTCGAGGCTTAGCCAATTCTTGTTAAACAAATGGCTGGAATTTGTTCACCTTCTGTCTGCATCTTCATGGAACTCAGGGTCACAGTCACCTGGGGAAGGAAGTGGGCTGGGCACATGGCCTCTCGAGTCCACACCCATTCACCATCCTTGCTGCTGTTTTGCAATCCGCTTAATAAATGGTCTAGAAGTTTTGAGAGTGAGGTAAGTTCTTAGCCTCAGATTCTATCTTATTTAAAGTTAGAATGAATATTTGTCCCTCCTTTTCTTTGGGCCTCTTCTGGGTTTTGGTGTCCGCGAATTCTCGGATATGGTCTGCAGTTCACAGTTCATACTCTGTCCTGACTCCTTTGTAACCTGGGAGGCAGTCTGCTTGGACCCACGTCTCTGAAACTGCTCATTAAATCAGCTCAATGGAATCCAGGGAGCTCTGTTCGGTTCCTGAGTTATGTGCCCAGTCACAGTGCTGCGGCTTTAGGAGGAGCTCCTAAGAGAGGACCGTCTGTGGCTCAGTTACACCCTCCTGACGTGAGCCCCCTCCCTGCTGGGGGCTCACTCCGTCCACTAAAGCCCTTGTTCGTCCTCTGCCAGGGCCCAGGAGGTGCAGCTTCACGGAGGCCAGGGGCGAGAGGAGGCCCAGCTCTCCCCGGCTGCCCACGTCTGACGTGCTGCCTCAGATGTGCCTATGGCCACTGGGCGGCTCTGCCCTGCGGCTGGTTGACCTGTGCAGCTTCCGCCCCACAATGCCCTTGAATGAGCCCTTCCCAGGGTCCTAACCATTGGGTGTTTTCTGAGCCATATAGAAATGTGAAGTTCATGAAGAAAGAAAAATGCAAAAAGGCCAGTGATCTGCCCTCAGCCTCATCCCCAGGGAGGAGCCGGCCCCGTGTTTTATCCCTCCCGGTGCAGCCTGCCCTGGCGCTGGTGATGCCTCCAGGATCTTCCAGAGGAAGGTGAGACAGGCGACAGGATAGAGTAATCGCAGCCTCTAAAAACACGTTTCACAGCAGATTAGGAAAACGTGGCAGGAGGAGGGTCAACAGTGCAGGAAGCGATTCCTTCCCACTGTGCACTTCCCGCCTGAGTTTACAGCAAGGCCCCTTGTGCACGGGGGTCTCCAAGCCCACCCTGGTGCCTGACTGCACGTAGGCTTAGCGCTTCCTTCCAAGGCAGACAGCAGTAATTTAATTTTCTCTTTTTCAGTCATGTTTTTGTTATTTAGAAAACATTTTTCTTTCAACATTTGCCACATCAGTAGAAGTAAAATAAAACGTTCCTTTTCTCATGTGTGGTTATTTGTGTAATGACGATGCCCCGCTTGCTGCGCTGGACTGAGCTCTCGAGGACGGAGGCACTTCTGTTTTCTCACGGTCGTCGCCCCTGGGGGCCTCGGACACAGAAGGTGCTCAGTGAACGGTGGCGTGGGGGACGGCTGAGTGGCAGTTGTGTCTGCAGGGCAGAGTCATATCGGAATGTACAAGCATGACTGGATATGCAGACTTTTATTCCTGGAAGCTGCAGTCTGGTCCCTCAATGACCCCATGCCCTCCACAATTATTTGCAAAATTCCATTTGATGTAAACTAGAGTCAAGAGGGGGTCCGGTCGCAGCTGTGGTTTACCCAGTGACATTCCCATTCCCAAGTATGGTAAAAGCCCAACTAGGAAATTTAAGTTTTGGGGCCTCACAATAAAATGGCAGATGGTTAACAGCACCAGCTCTTCCAAATCTCACTAAAACCCTCAGGAAGACACAAAGAGGAGACACGGCCTCCTACTGAAGGTGGTTCCACTCATCTCGGAGTGACTCCGAAGGAACAGATGGCTGGTCCTGGACCAGAGAACAAGGCACAGAACCGGGCAGCCTCTGCGCCGAGGTCCGCGTCTGCCCCCGAGAGAGCAGCCCCTCCAGGCAGTGGGTGCTGCCTTGGGCGACAGCACCGCCGTCCATCAGCACCTCTGGCCTCCCATCCTCTTGGCGACCCAACACCAGGAACACCACGCAGGAGGTGAAACTCTAAAACGTGACTTCGCCAGAAATCATCTCTGAAGATACAGAGATGAGCTTAGTCACACACAGTGCTGACTGGAGAAGTAGCCTTTTTAAAATAGTTTATTTAGAATATCTGAGAGAGTGTGAAGCCCAGTAGAGAAGATGTTTTAGCTGAGCTGATCTGTCCTGGAAAAGCATCTGCCTGTGCAGGACTGTAGACAGTCCCCACTCGCTCCAGGGTGTGGACGAGAGGAAGGGTGCACCTGGCCCTGTCCCCACTCCAGGGTGTAGACGAGAGTGAGGGTCCACCCGGCCCTGCTTGTTGGCAACTAGTCTGGAGATGACCTCATGACGGCAGAGTCGGTGCTGCAGAACGAATCAAATCGGTGCACAGTAAGCAAAGGCAGGAGGGGCTTGGCCAGAGCCACACAGACGGCGCAGTTCAGCAGAGCAGGGGGCACAGGGGGCACAGGTGGCGCGGCTTCTGGGAAACGAGCCGAAAGCTAGAGGAGAGCACGGGAGCAGCATCAAAGGCCGGGAGAACGGGACAAAGCACAGAAGCAAGGACGCTTAAGAACCAAGGAAATGCCTTTCATTTTTCCTTTTTTTTTTTCTTTTGCCTTTTGTGTAAGTTGAGCGTTTTTAAAAATTTATTTATTTTTGAGACAGAGTCTCACTCTGGTGTGATCTTGGCTCACTGCAGCCTCTGCCTCCTGGCTTCAAGTGATTCTCATGCTCCAGCCTCCCAAGAAGCTGGGATGACAGCTGTGCACCACCACACTCGGCTGATTTTTGTATTTTTAATGGAGATGGGGTTTTGCCGTGTTGGCCAGGCTGGTTCTTGAACTCCTGACCTCAAGTGATCTGCCCACCTTGGCCTCCCAAAGTGCTGGGATTCCAGGTATGAGCCACTGTGCCCGCCTCTCTATGATTCCAAGTGTGATACACTGCACCTGGCCCAGCCTCTATATGATTCCAGGTGTGAGCCACCATGCC
>NC_045441.1:147171052-147175127 GCF_002776525.5 Piliocolobus tephrosceles
AGCACCTGGCCCAGCCTCTATATGATCTAGGTGTGAGCCACCATGCCTGGTCTCTATAGGATTCCAGGTGTGACCACCGTGCCTGGCCTGTATATGATTCCAGTCACGAGCTACTGCACCCGCTACTGCAGCCCATCTGATCTTGCATGTTGTCCATGTTTTCCATCACAGCCTTTAATGTGTCATAGTTATTTAAAATCCCCTGTCAAATAGTTCAACATCTGAGTCATATCTGTGTCTTGTTCTGATGGTGGTTTTGTCTCTTGAAAATATGGTTTTATTCTTGCTTTTTTCTGTGCTACTTGAGCATTTTGGTTGAATGCTGGACCTATCTTACGGACAGTAGAGACGGAGGTAAATCATTGTCTTTTATTTTTTGGCCTGGAAGTGGCTGTGGCTTTCCTTCTATTTGGCAGGGACCCCACCCCCATCATCAGGCACAGCCGGGATCCTGGCATGTCCCTGGGTGATGGCACCAAGCCAGGTCTCAAAGGACAAGTGGGAGTGAAGCAAAGATGGGCAGGGAGTCTGCCAGAGGCACAGGGAGAGGGGATGCCCAGCCAGGCCTGGAGCTGCAGGTGCCGGGAGTGTGAGCCAGAGGCGCAGAGCCACAAGTAGAGACTGGGCGTGTTCCCACCAGCCACAGGAGGGTGCCAGAGCCCCAGGGCATGCTGGCCTCTGTCCTGGCACCTGCGTGGAAGGCGCACAGTTCGGGGAGCGCTTGGGTACTGAGAGGTGTCAGGTGAGATGGCAGGGAGCAGAGAAGTGAACTGGTGGTTCTTCCCAGGCTCCTCGGAGTCCTCACCTCCCTAACTCCCCTTGGGGGCTCCCCTGGCATTGGGGCTGCCTGCGGTCGAGTTGGCACTGGTTCTGAGGAGCTGAAGGAGCGTGTTCTTCTCCAGTGGGAAGCTCCTCCTGCCTCCCTCATCCAGGGCCTGGCCTTCACCCTGGGTGCTGTGCCTTGGGGCACGTGAGGGTTTCCAGGGAGTTTTAGGGGGATGTGTTCTGGAGCCTCTGTGTTCACACCCTCTGGGAATAGAACTGCCCTGGGGTGAGGCATCCTCCAGACCTGCCTTTCCTGCTGCAAAGCTCTCACCATCACCAAACCTCACGGGGGTTCACCGCCCACGGTGGGTGTGAAACTTGCGGGGCCCAAAGCCATGGCACATGGCAAGGTCGCGGTGGAAATCCATGTGGACCAGCAGAAGAAGAGCCCCAAGGGGCTTGTGAGGAGGGCGTGGTAAACACGCACGCTGGCACCTGTGGGATGCGGCAAGGAGGGCACAGTAAACACGCATGCTGGCACCTGTGGGATGCGCTAGAGTCACACATTGTGGGGGACAGGAATCCTCCAGGTGGGCAGGTTCCCCCAGCCTGCCGTCCAGAGTAGTTTCTGAGGAAGTTCCCCAGCGAGCGCGGGAGGAGCAGCTCCCATCCCAGCGCGTCCAAAGGGTCCCCAGAAAAAGCGGACATCCCACCTACCTGAATTGTTATTTTTCGTTTTTCTTCTCCATGGCTAAGGGGGTGCAAGAAGCTCCCTAGGTCTGGGTTAGAGGAGGCCTCTTCTGTGGCTGAGATGGGGTCTCCAATGCCAGTTGGATTTTTCACTCCTTAAGGAGGTGGTTTTGGTGGGCTCTTTACAGCCTATGACAGCAAAAGCAGAAAAATAAACTAGATACTTAAAATCCCAAGGGAATAAAAAGGAGCCTTGAACGGTGGACAGGGAGAAAAGGATGGTGAACCCCCAGCCGCATCGTAAGACAGAATCCACACCTTCGTATTGCACAGCGCGGGCTCAGCCTGAGGGGGCTCTCCTCAGCACCCTGCAGGACCCACCACACCTTCCACCTCCCAGGCTGTGCCCGCTTGAAACTCTGTGGGCCTCAGCACCTCCTGCGCACAGTGGTGAGTCCAGGGGCCACCACCTCAGGCTCCTGCCCAGCATCACGCTTCCCTGTCCTTCCCTCCCACTTGTGCAATGCCAGCCCAGGTGGCATCCTCACCCATGGGCTGGCGGGACAGGGCACCCTATGGCCAGACAGGCCCTGGTGGGTATTCTCAGCACCTGCAGCTGCTCCTATACCCTCCTCGCCCTCCTCTCCTGAATCAAGTGACACTGAGCTGACCCCCATGTCTAAAGTCACCTGGCTTATTTTACTTAGGTTAGAATAAAGTAATTCTCTTAAATATGATGGTATTATTTAAAAACTATAAAGTGAGATCATAGTGCAAGGTTCCTGCTTGCACTGTACTTGGATACAAATAGAACCTATCATAATCCCAGCACTTTCGGAGGCCAAGATGGAGGGTTGCTTGAGCCCAGAGTTTGAGACCAGTCTGGGCAACATGGCAAGACCCCATCTCTCCAAAACATTTAGCTGTGGGTGGATGGTGGCACACACCTCTAGTCCCAGCTACTCAGAGGGCTGATGTAGGAGAATGGCTTGAGCTGAAGAGGTCGAGGCTGCAATGAGCCATGATAGTGCCACTGCGCTCCAGCCTGGGCAACAGAGCAACACGTAGTCTCAAAAATTAAAAAAAAAAACACACATACATATGTGTGTGTAAATATATGTTACATATGTGTGTGTCTCTATATGTTACATGTGTATGTGTAATAAGTACCTGATGCATGATAGGTTATATACATGCCTAAAAATTGGCGTGGGGAAGGTGATGAGTGGCATAGACACACAAGCATACATGTGTATTTGTACAAAACCTATTGCTATGGTTTGGCTGTGTCCTCACCCAAATCTCATCTTGTACCTTCTATAATCCCTATGTGTTTTCGGAGGCACCTGGTGGGAGGTAACTGAATCACGGCGGCAGGTTTTTCCTGTGCTGTTCTTGAGAGAGTAAGTCTCACGTGATCTGGTGGTTTTACTAAGGGCGGTTCCCCTGCACACACGCTCCTGTCTGTGCCGTGGAAGATGTGCCTGTGCTTTTCCTTTGCCTTTGGCCGTGATTGTGAGGCCTCCCCAGCCACATGGAACTGCGAGTCCATTAAACCTCTTTCCTTTATGAATTACCCCTCTCCAATGTGTCTTTATTAGCAGTGTGAGAACAGACTAATACACCCATCATGCATCAGGTACTTATTAAGACCAGGGCATTGTAAATATTCTTTTAAAAATTACATTTAGTCTGGGTGTAGTGGCTCATACCTATGATCTCAGCACTTTGGGAGGCCAACATGGGCAGAGGGCTCGAGTCTAGGAGTTCAAGACCAGCCTTTCGGGAAACATAGAGAAACCCCATCGCTCCTAAAAATATAAAAATTAGATGGGTGTGGTGGTGTGTACCTGTAGTCCTAGCTACTTGGGAGGCTGAGGTGGGAGAATCGCTTGAGCCCAGGAGGTGGAGTTTGCAGTGAGCTGAGCTCGTGCCAGCCAGCGCTCTCCAGCCTGGGCGACAGAGTGAGACTCTCTCTCTAAAAAAATTACACTTTTTTCCTACATTCTAAAAGTAATATTTATATATTGAAGATAACTGAAAGTTTATTAAAAATAAATAAGAAAAAAATTATAGTCTCACATCCAGAGAGAATGCTCTGAATATAGCATTTCTAGAGTCTTTTTAAAGGTTTATACAAATCAGGACGTGCATAGTAAATCTGTTAACGACATGAAAATTCAGCTCATTTCGTCCCTCCTGGTGGAAGGCGGTCCCTCCCCACACCCCCACCGTGCTCCGCCCCCACAGGCCTACACAAGCCCCACCTACTGTTAGTGTCTTTAGACAGCCTTCTCCTCCCTCCAGAGAAAGTGTCCATTCTAGTGGGACAGTAAGTTCTCCTTCACTGTTGGGTATTTTGGGGTGAATATGGAGAGTATGATTTTAAGATGTTTCCAAAGGCTCTGGTTTCTAATACAAATCACTGAGGATACCTGAAGAGGCATGTTGAAATATTGTTGCTTCCTTTGTTTTCTTAAGAAAGAGACCGTCAAATAATGTCAGGGGAGCGTCCCTGGACGTACCACCTTACTCTGTGCTCATGCCGGCTCCGCCCACACCCGCGCAGGAGAGCTGCCGCCGGCTCCGCCCACACCCGCGCAGGAGGGCTGCCGCCGGC
>NC_045441.1:147175137-147185371 GCF_002776525.5 Piliocolobus tephrosceles
CGCCCACACCCGCGCAGGAGGGCTGCCGCCGGCTCCGCCCACACCCGTGCAGGAGGGCTGCCGCCGGCTCCGCCCACACCCGCGCAGGAGAGCTGCCGCCGGCTCTGCCCAATGCCTGCCCTTTGGCTCCTTCTCCATGAGTGCTGAAGGATCTGCACGGATCATAGCCCTGACCCTGCCGCACCTCTGCCGTCTGCTGGCCCTGAACCGAGGCTTCAGTCTGGGTGGGGGCCAGAGCCTCCAAGAGCTGAATTAATCCGCCGCAGATTTGGAAAAAGGTCCCTTGGGTTCTCACAGAACATGTCTACTATTTCACAGTCTTGGGGTAACAGCCTATAATTCACCTCTGTTCAGTTCAACAAACACTTCCTAAGCATCCAGTTACCAGCAGAGTTGTAAGTGGTAAGTGCTAGGCGGTAGTTCTGGCCCTGCCCTGTGGGTGGGCAGAGAAGCCCAGCCCTAACATAAATCAGAGGTCCTGCCTGCAGGCGTATTTTGTTTGACCCTCGTGATGTTTTACTAATGTTCGAACTTGAATATTTTCCATGGGAAAGGGCCTGTGAGTTCCCCACAGCTCTCCCCACACACCGCTTTTTAATGTCCTGCCCAGTTCCTGTAAGCTCCAGAGCATGTGACCTCCAAAGTGTGCAGCGATCACAATCACAATCAGCAATCACAAGAATAAACACAGCCCCGTGGGGAGCCGCAGAACTGGAGAAGCAGGAGGGGTGGGAAGGTCAAAGGCAAAGAGGCGAGAAGTAGAAATGTGTGTCCTCAGCCTGGTGTCGCCCTGGGGGTTGGGCGCTCTGGCAGGTACGGTGGAGCTAAGGAAGGAGACCACGGCTACTCCTGCTGCCCCCCTCCCCCCACCTTGCCTAGTTCAAAGACAGGAGAAAAGAGAGAGAAACAAAAGTAAGATAAATAGCCAGACAACCTTGACACCACCACCCAGTCCTAGGCGTTAAACAAAGTAATAATAATAACATCAACCCCTGGCCTGAACTACTTGTGTTATCTGTAGATTCCAGACACTGTATGAAAAAAGCATCTAAAACTTTCCGTTCTGTTAGCTGATGCATGTAGCCCCCAGTCACGTTTCCCACGCTTGCTTGATTTATCACGATCCTTTCACGTGGACTCCTTAAAGTTGTAAGCCTTTAAAAAGGCCAAATATTTCTTTCTCAGGGAGCTCGGCTCTTAAGACGCGAGTCTGCCGACGCTCTCGGCCGAATAAAAAACCTCTTCCTTCTTTAATCCGGTGTCTGAGGAGTTTTGTCTGCGGCTCGTCCTGCTACAGAGCCTCACCTCTAAACCGTCTTGCAGATTTTTCTGTAATATTGGAATAGGCCTTACTCACGGTTGTGCTTGCGCAGTTTGGCCTGTCACTGGATTTGTGAAATGGCCTTGAGGCAATGGCTTAAATAATTTTTTAAGTCTGTTTTTCTCTCATGTGAGAGTCTAGACCTGGAGGCAGCCAGAAGCGGCCGGCAGCTGCAGAAAGAGCTTTCCTGGGACACAGCCACGTGCCCTTGTCTCCATCTTGTCTGTGGCTGTGGCTGTAGGATCCACAAGGCTAAAATCCTCATAATCTGGCCCCGTGCAGAACACGTGTCCAGCACGACCCTGAGTCAGGGACTGGCCGGGAGCGTGTTGTGTGGGGACCCAGGCCTCCTCTCTTAGTCTGGAAGCAGCTGTCCTCCGTGCACAGAGCTGATGCTGCGATACCCTAACTTGTATGAACTTGACTCTCTCTTAGCTGAGAAACCTGGACAGAGGACATTCGGCTCCTTCATTTGCAAGACATTAAGGGTTCCTCACCCACCCCCTTCCTCAAGGACTCAACTCATGCAAGCTGACTCTCAGCACATCCAAGAATGCAATTAACTGATGAGGCACCGTGGCAAGCTAATCGCTCGGGCGACAGTACCGTAAAGCCCTCGCGTTTGTGTCCGGAGCCCCCACACCTATCACCTTGTGATGAATTTAAAGCCTCTGGACCTGGAACTGTTTGTTTTCCTGTATTTTTTTTTTTTTTTTTTTTTTTTGCCTGTTTGACTTCTGTAAGATTGCTTCAGCTCAATCCCCCCTCCCCTCTTTAAACCAAAGCATGAAAGAAAATCTAGCCCCTTCTTCAGGGCCCAGAGAATTTCGAGCTGTCTCTTGGTCGCCGGCTAATAAAGGACTCCTGAATTAGTCTCAAAGTGTGGCGTTTCTCTCTAAGTCGCCTGGTTACACCACCACCACCATTCCTGGAGGGGCCACCTCTGGAAGGCCGCTGGCCACCACGTCCACAGTTAAAGCAGCAGCGGAGACAGCGTGGTGCTGAGGCTGCCAGGGAGGCTGGAAGTGGCTTTGTAGGCGCAGGGGCCTGCACTGTCGTGGGAGGGGACCTGTGTCGGGAACCTTCCGTCAAGCCAGGACGAGAGCGCTCCCATCCTGAGCAAACTGCTTTTTCCTTTTTGCTTAGACTGTGATGCCACAAAGCAAATGAAGAGGCGAGAAGGTGACAGGGCTTGGAGCCGAAACCTCAGCTTGATGCCCAGATCTGTGGAGCAGCCCTGTCCCCAGGCAAGTCGCTGCTTCAGATCCCAGTGCCCGGTGGGGACTATGTGTGCCTTGCTTACCTCCCAGCCTGTGGTGTAGGTGAGACGGTGTGAGTGGAAAAGGCAACACAGATGTGAAGTTTTAGGAAAATGTTAGGCCTGACCCCTAGGGCTGTGGGCAGCTGCCCAGGCTCTTGCTCTGTGCAGCTGTGGGCTGAGCTGTTCCTCTCTGTGACTTCAGCAAGTATGGCTGGACCAGGACGGGCACGGGCAGGGCTCCCGTGAGCTGCTGTCCACACTCTCCCAGCATCGGGCTCCTTGGCGATGGCCAAGTTCTTTGTCGATCTCTGTCCTCTCCAGCCCTGAACTAGGTCCTAAACACTCTGTTGTCTGCTTATGTATTTTGCTACTGCTGCCGGCCTGCATCCTACCGTGCTTTCCACCACTTTAATCACGCTCAGTGAAGAGTTTTGTCATTTTCTCTGAATCTAAGAAATCAATGCTGTTGTAAATAGGCATCCAAAATGCATGTTCTTCTTGTCTTCCTCATGTCATCCAGACTCACCACACGTCATTTTGGAGGACGCCTTCCTTTCCGGATTCTGTCCTCTGCAGCGCTGGCCTCAGGCTCCAGGTCCCAGCTGCTGGGGCTGCTGTGGGGCCGATTCTCGCAGGACTGAACCTACTGCTGCCCAGCCCCTGGGAAGTCTGTTGTGGATAGACTACTTCTTAGTTTGTTTTGTTCCTATACATTAGAAATATAGACTCAAATTCATGGAGAATTAACCAAAAAACCCACCACGTAGCTCCTGAACAGCATATGAAAGTGGGTAGCAGCTGGAGGAGCGTGTTTGTGCTCCCCAGCGCGGGGTCCCTGCCGGAGGACGCATCCCTCCCACGTGCCATGGGCCATGCGGAATCAGCTGCTCTTCCTCCCCAATCTCAGCTATTGCAGCTGGGCTGCAGCCGCATGGAGCTCACCGGAGGTCACCTGGTGAGCCTCTGCGATTACCTGCTGCAGACACTGAGGCCTGGAGTCCCTGAGCCTTGAGCCTCCCAGGGAGCAAATGCACTCGGCACTGGTGAGGTCCACCGCTGACTCGGTGACAGCGCTCCCAGGGAAAGAGCAGCGCTGGGCATGTCACTTTTTACACAAGGGTTGTTTAGCCACGTGCTGTATCAGACACAGGGGACCCCTCCCTGCCTAGGGGCTTTAAATGCCACACACTCAGGCAGCCCTTCCTGGTGTGTCAGCCACCGCCCTCCAGTGTCTGTGGGACCCTGAGGGCCCCTAGCCTTCCGCTCCCGGGAGCACCTCAAGTGCCTCAATTTACTCACTATCTGGTGAGCCATGAGACAGCCCTCAAATCGACAGTGTCCGGCACTTAGTGATTCCAGTGACACTTTGGGAGGGGCCCATGGCCCTCACCGGCCTCCTGCCGTCTGCCCCCACTTCCCTCCCGTCTTCTCAGAAGCAAAGGCCTCCCTCCACTGGAGAGCCTTGCACCAGCAGGCCTCCGGGGCACAGGCCTCGGTGTCCTTCTATTCACAGATTAACAGACAGAGCTGGCCTCTCCCTAAAGGGACCCTGAGCCCTTCTTCTCTGGGAGCTTCCAAGTCACAACCAAAGCTCCTAAGCCGCCTCCACATCCTCAGTCTCTCCAACCTTCCTTAGTCTCTTCTCCAAGTCATTCCTGAAAACCTTGTCGTCCTTGGCACCCTCAGGACGGGGTGTAACGGGGAGGAACGCCGGGCACCACCAGGCACCGTTGGGTTTCTGTTTCTCTTGCAGTTCCGCGTATTTCTTACAGGGAATTGCCCGGGGTTAACAGCTCTTGTCAAAGTCAGCAGCAAGCTCTGGCAGCTGCTCGCGGTTGAAATGTGGTCTTTGCTTTCCGTGAACCTGTCACACAGCTTCTTCCATTCTGAGAATTTTGTGACGTGTTTTCAGAGATGTGGAAATTTTTACCCTCTTTTTTATTGTCTGGCACACGACAGGCAGTCAATTGCACGCCCAAAAACGTACTTTAATGCATCAGACTGAAGACGTTCTGAAGCCACTTAGTCATAACTGGGAATGGAGGTGGTGGTTAACGTTCCACTGTGTGTGGAGCCGGACGTGCAGGAATTCCAGCAGCCAGACAAGGGGGCGGGTGTTCGCGGAGAGGGTGCGGTCTGCACCTGCCCGTCAGCCACAGACACGCCCCAGGTCGCGGAGAGGGTGTGGTTTGCACCTGCCCGTCAGCCACAGCCACGCCCTAGGTCGCGGAGAGGGTGCGGTCTGCACCTGCCGGTCAGCCACAGCCACGCCCCCACGTGGTTTTCCTTGGTGTTGCTTATGAGGTGCATGTTGATGCCAGAAATGTCAAAGCAGCAAAGCTGTGGCTGAAAAGCAGGCAGAGGTCTGTGCCGCGTGGGAGGCTCTGCAGAGCCCGCCCATCACGTGGCGTTCCAGCCACCTACCGACCGGAGATCTGAAAGGGGCGCGTTCTCTCCTCCTCACCGTGGCCAGGGTCCTGTTCCGTGCGCGGATCAGCTGCTGGTGTCTGCGGGAACACGGGCCCCTGGGCCACTGCGGAGCAGAACTGATGCCCGTCCTGGCATCTCCCCGTTTTTGTCTCTTGCTGACTTGTTCGGTATCTTGGCTTCACACACTAGAAAGCTCACAATAGTTCAGGGGGTTTAAATACATCTGAATCCCACCTCCCCGCAAACTACACATTAGTTCAATAGAATGAGTTTCTAGTTTTCAGCCAGAAAGGCTACCTTTGCCTCTTGAATAAACTTTTACAGATAAAACTCCTCCTGTAACACTTGCTCAGAATTTAATTTTGCCACAGCAGGAAAATTCAATCCTGCCGTCTGGGCACGTCCTCCCACGTGCCTGCCGAATCGTGCGGGGCGGTGCAGCCGTGACACTGCAGCGTCCGTGCCCTCCAGGAGAGCAACCCCCAGAGGAAGAGAGGCGGGGACACGCCGGGGAGCACAGGCTGCTGAGCCAGAGCCTGAGCACAGTGGGAGCCGAGAGCATCCAGTAGGCTTGAGGTTTCTTCGGACTCAACGCCTGTAACTTACACCTGCCCACACCAGGCACAACACAAACTTCTGGTCAACCCAGGAGGAGTCAGTGCAATGCTGGCGTACATGGGAGACGCAATGAGGATGAATTAAGCCCTTTTCTCTGTGGCCGACCCCACCAGGCTCCTCCGCAGGGGACAGTGCCTTGAGCTGCAGCACAGCCCATTCCAGGGGAGGGGGCCAAAGCTCGGTATGCACAGGGCCCAACCTCAGTTAGAGCAGAAATGTGCTGGGAGAGCCCCTCCTGCTCCTACAAGACCCGTGAGGCTGCCTTGTGCTTTGTTTGTTTTGAGACAAGGTCTTGCTCAATTGCCCAGGCTGGAGTTCAGTGGCATGATCAAGGTTCACTGCAGCATCAGCCTCCTGTGCTCAAGCCATCCTCCTGCCCCAGCTTCCAGAGTAGCTGGGACTACAGATACCAGCACCATGTTTGCTAATTTTTAATATATATATATATATATATTTTTTGTAGAGACAGGGTCTTTCTATGTTGCCCAAACTGGTCTAGATCTTCTGGCCTCAAGCAATCCTCTGGCCTCAGCCTCCCAAGGCACAGCCACCTTGTTCTCTTAGGAGCCTTGAAGGCCTGGGTCTTGACGTTGGCCCTCAGAGGTGGCTGTTACCTTCCCTGCTTTACAAAGAAGGGACACAGCTGATCGGCAGTCACAGAACTGAGCAAGGTCAGCCAGTGTGGCTCTTTCAAAAAGCCCAGCCTGCCTCTCTGATGTAAATAAGCACAAAAATGACAGTGCAATTTATGCAAATACTGTTTGCAGAAGGGTTCCGTTCGAGTGCTGGGAGCACAGTGCTTTCTCTCAGGGCCACCCCGCGCCAGGGGCCCTGGGCGCGTCACCTCTCTGGGATGCTCCTTCAGCAGCAGGAGCACTGGCTGGGCCCCTCTGAAAGCTCCTGTGAGGACGTTCCTTGGGGAATCACTTGGAAGTGCTTTCGGCTCAGCCTTCGTAGCCCTGCAGACCTCAGTGAAGTGCAGGCTTAAGTGGTGAGACGCCAACCACACACCTGACATTTGGGGGCAATTTACAAACACCTTGGAAAAGCGCCCTAGGGGAAAAGTAAAACTCAGATAAAGGAGGAGGAAAATAAAAATAAAGGGCCGAAATCTGACAGGTAACCATTTTTAAAAACCTCATTCACTATCACAGCAGGCAGAGTCATTTGTATTTACTTTGCTTCCCATTTATAGGCCAAGTAGCTAGCGTTGAATTGATTGCGGTTTCATTTCAGTGGGTTCTCTATTAAGGCCTCTTGATGATGATGGTCCTTAAGGCTTAACACTACTGACGTGTGGGAAGTAGGTAATGAGGACTGAAAGACGCGTCATTTTCCACCAGTTTTGTAGCCACAATAGAGTCAAATGGTTGGTTTCTCCATTTACTGCAAAACCTTTTCTAGTTAACCAACGCCCCGTTTCAACTGTTTTGCAATAAATTATCCACAAAATGCATTTCTCTCCTGCAGAATTTCAGAGCCCCTGGTCTATGATTTGTGGGCTCCCACAGGGCTGGAAGGGGAATTCCCAAAGCTGTGAGGAAAGATTCTTGCTCAAAAGGTGCTCAGGGAGAAGGAATCTCTAAGAACACTTGGGTTTATTAATAATTATTTATAAAAACCGATTTTCCTTATTATCCTTCTCAGGATTTTGGATCTGTCTGTGTCAGTACCATGCTCACTCTCAACAAGAAGCTGGACTCATTTTTTTCTGTGGTGTCTTAAAAAGTTCTTTTATTTTGTCAGCCTAATGCCAAATAATTAGATGACTGAAGTTTTCACTTTTTAGATGTGTGTGTGTTTTTTTTTAATGTGTCATGTTTTCTTAACTTTTTTTTTGTAATCAGCTTTCTCAGGTTGAAATGTTTTTCTGTAAATACTAAGTCAAGATTTCGGTTCCAAACCATGTAGGCAAAGCCTAAATTATATCCTTAACAGCATCCAACTCAGATGCTCTCCCTAGTCAAGACCAATGATTGCATTTCATGACATGGTATGGGTGATTCTCATCAGTTCACATTTTTTTTTTTTTTAGTTTCAGTTAAAAAACAAAACCAAACAAATTGCTTACCCCCCACATAAGGTGCTTGCATAGTTGATGGCCCTTGAGATAATGGCCAGTCAGCGTTGTCATTGCAAACCAAGGAGGTCTTCCAGGAAAGGATCCCCTGTGACAGGGAGATATGGGCTGGAGTTCATGCAGATGAGAATGAGGCCAAGACAGGCTGAGCACCGGCTTAAACCAGGCCCTGGCAGTGAGCCCAGCCAAACCAGGCCTTTCAGGTCCTTACATGGCAGAATGCGGTGATGGCTAATTTTGTGTCAGCTTGCCTGGGCTAAGAGGTGCCCAGATAGCTGGCAAACGTGACTCCAGGGTGTGTCTGAGAGCATACGGATGAGATGGACATCTGAATTGGACTGAGTAGCGTCTCACACTCCGGAACGGGAACGGGTACCATCCAACCCACTGAGGGCTGGAATAGGACATGGAGGTGGAGAAAGGGAGACTGCTCCCTTCTCTTGAGCTGGGACATCATTTTCTCTTGCCCTTGAACATCTGAGTTCCAGGTTCTTGGGCCTTTGGGTTTGGACTGGAACGACACCACTGGCTCTCCAGGGTCTCCAGCCTGCCGACGGCAGATCACGGACTTCTCCATCACTGTGTGAGCCAATATCCAGTAAAAATCTCCCTCTAAATCTCTATATTCATCCCATCGGTTCAGTTTCTCTGAAGATCCCTGACAAACACAATTGCTGTCATGTGTCATGAGCACTTTGGGTTCCAAAAAAGACCCAAGTAATGCCCAGAACAGCACCCTGTGAACTGACCAAGGGAAAAGCCGAGCAGCTTGCTTTGCCATCGCTAAATGCACAGAATGTCTGAAGAATTAGGCCCCCTCACAGCACCAGTCAGCGGTGTGTGGTGCTACCAGCTCACTCCTGGGGCCACTGAGAAACTTTGCTGAGTCACACATTTGAAGGTGTCACGGTGACATGAGGGACCTGTGGCCTGTCTAGAGCCTCATTCCCAATGTTCTGCCCAGAAGGTGCCAATAATTCTGTCCCCAGGTGCTAAGTGGCCAAGGTTATTTTGAGAAATGTCTTGTGCATCAAGAGAGGTTGGTGTATGTGTGTATGTGTATGTGTGCGTGTATGTGTATTATGTACATTCATGTGTGCATGTGTATATGTGTACATGTGCATGCATGCGCATTATGTGTGTGTATATGTGCATGTGTGTGTCATGTGCATTTATGCACATGTGTGCATGTATGTGTATTATGTGCGTGCGTGTATGCACATGTGTGCATGTGTACATGTGCATGTATGTGTAGTGTGTGTGCACAAGTGCACATGTATATGTATGCATGTATGTGTAGTATATACGTGCATGTGTATATGTGTGCATGTATATTATGTGCATGCATGTGTGTTTGCATGTGTATTGTGTGTATGTGTATATGTGCACACATGCGTTATGTGTGTGCATTTGTGCACATGTGGGTGCATGTATTATGTGCATGCATATATGCACGTGTATGTGTACATCTGCATGTATGTGTATTGTGTGTATGCATGTGTGTGCGTGCATTTGTATTATACATGTGCATATATGCATGTGTGTATGTGTACGTGTGCATGTATATTATGTGCATGAGTGTATGCATGTTTGCATGTGTGTATTATGTGTGTGTATGCCCGTGTGTGTGTGTGCATACACATGTGACTCTTTCTGTTTTTTCTGAAGCCTGTTGTCCTCTTAGGAGCAGAGTTGGACTCTTAATAGGGTCAAACTTGCTGACCACTAAATTCCTGTTAGTTTTTATGAACAAGATACTGTCTTACATATTCTGGCCCTTTTAGCAGATTTTCCTTCCAGACGGTGTGGGTGGGAGGTGACCTCCTAGGACAGGACTCAACTACCTTTCTCATGTGTGAACTCTCACAGCGTTTCCTTTGTGTGAATTTGCACATGCAGACATTTATGTGTGTGTGTGCATATCTTACTCAAGACTGGCTGTTGGAAATATCCAGAGTTTTAAGTTCATTATGATGCATCTGACAAGTTTTCCTCCCTGCAGGGTGGAGGGGCATGTCATACAGCCCCAGGACTTTGACAAGCCACCCCAACCCCCACCATTTTTCTTTCTTTCTGATGTTTATGGACAGATAAACTTCTCTTCTTGTTACCCTTCCTGCAAACATAACATCCATTCATTTCTATTGGAATTCTACAGGGAAAGTGGCACTTGAGGAATTTGTGAATTTCTGTCTTGCTCCAACTCTCCATTGCTCTAAAAATGATGGTATTACAGGGCATTTAGACAGAATGCTGGTTAAGAGCATAGGGTCTGGAGCTAGACAAGGGGGTTCAAGTGTCAGCCACCTTAGTCTGGCCGTGTAACCTGGCGAGGTGTTAATGTCTCTGTGCCCCAGAGACATGGGACAACACGCCTCCTTCACAGAGTGGCTGTGTGGGGACAACACGCCTCCTTCACAGAGTGGCTGTGTGGGGACAACACGCCTCCTTCACAGAGTGGCTGTGTGGGGACAACACGCCTCCTTCACAGAGTGGCTGTGTGGGGACAACTCGCCTCCTTCAC